>NC_142179.1:37030000-37267500 GCF_026936395.1 Plectropomus leopardus
TGTTTACGACAGCTATTGCACATCTATCTATTCTGGAAGATGGATCCCTCCTCAGTCACTCTTCCTGAGGTTTCTGTTGTTTGTCCCCCATTAAAGGTTTTTCTTTTTCACTGTGAGGGTCTAAGAACAGAGGGATGTCTTGTGCTGTAAAGCCCCCTGAGACAAATGATTTGCGATAATGGGCTTTAGAAATAAAATTGAACTGAATGCATTGAATTTGTTACAAATATTCAATTAAGAAAAACATTATCATAAACATCAACCTCAATGAGTTATAGAAATACGTGTGCTCACAAACTCATACACATCTCCTCATGTGGAGTTCAATCCATTTAAATGTTTCCCCATCCTTGCTGCTATGTTAACAGAACCAAGCCATTGGTAACAGCATGACCTGTCATGCCATAACGAGAGACACAACAGATCATCTAACAGAGGAGAGAGGGAGCTGTCAATCAAACAGTCTGCACACACCCACAAAGGTCTAATCAGGCAGCATAAGTGACAACAACTGTGGACTTATGGGTGAAGGTGGTTTAAATACTGGTTATTAGAAAGAAAAGGCTTGCCCTATGAGACCTACCAATGTCTTCTATTGCCCTAAATATACTCTGCCAGATACAAAAAAATAAAATATTTACCCGTATGCATTATGTAGGGTTATGGTTACACATTACTATCACTTTTCCCTTGGAAATTTGTATAAAAATAAACATGATGTTTTCTTCAAAGTCAAACTCTCTAAAATGTTCCCGGATGTCAGTTTCACTTGTGACAGGTGCAAACTATCACCTGCCTCCCTGGCACACTCACTTTGCCTGTGTCCTAATCTGTCCACTTTAGTGGAGCTCCACTTTAAAAATATTGTCAGATGTTATTAAAATGACAATTCATCCAGATCCGTTAAAAGCTATTTTTGGCTTCACAAGATTTGTTACTTTATTAGCCAGGATACCTTCTCTACAGGAAGAACTCTCACTTGTCCGAGCTAGACTCAGAGACTGAGGGAGGTGATGCGGCATCTCAGACTTGAGAAACTGAGATTAACTTTAAATGGCTCTTCTGATAAATTTGTGCGAAACTAACTGCCTTTCATGTCCTTCTTTTTGCTATGCTGTGAGGCAGTTTGTATGTTTAAAAAAACTGTTAAAAATGTGTTTTTAAAAAATGAACATGGTATTTTTAAGTTGAAAGCACTGTAAAGGACTAAGTGGTCTCTCTATGAATCATGACTCTTCTCAGGTAACCTGTACAAATGGTGTGTGCATTTGTGTGTGTGTGTGTGTGTGTGTGTGTGTGTGTGTGTGTGTGTGTGTGTGTGTGTGTGTGTGTGTGTGTGTGTGTGTGTGTGTACCGATGCCACTGAGTGCATGCTGCAGCTCCAGAGTGAAGGCAGTGAGGGGAACGTCATCAGACACAGGCAGGATGGTCACAGTGGACAGGTTGGAGGCTGGATTCCCAGCATCCCACTTGCTGGTGGGGGTGTGGAGAGCCAGACTACGCGCTGCAGGGCAGAGGAGTGTTTCTCTCATTGGATGTTCCAGACAGAAAAAAACATTTTTTAAATAATGTATATGTGCAATATAATGTTTACGGTATGTTTATGCTACTTATGCCTAATACCTGCCCTTGATGTCCTGCATATATCTTGATTTCTATCTCATGTTATAGTTAAGTTCAACTTGATCTCTGCAGCCAATGTCACAAGATACGACGCATGTCCGAAGCATTTAAACCTTTAAACCTTTATAATTAAGTTACAGAAAAAAATGTACTGTACATTTATTGATATTTTTCCTTGTTTTTCTCATTTTTTATGTATTTATATAATTTTAGCACTTTTATGAAGGCATTTCCTGTTTTGTTTTATTTATTTACTTTTCTTTTGTTGTGCTAATTTTCTCTTTTTTGACTTTACAACTTTTTATCAATATCTTTACAATAGTCAGTCCATCTCTCGTTTCTTTGATAACGGCCTTCTTTCGCTGTTTTGAAAGAAATCAGGCCTACTGCTCAGGTTTCAAAGGGTTAAGTGTAATTGCTTTTATTTGTGTACAATTTTGTACAATTATGGTTACAAATGCTGTACATTCCTGCATTCCTGCAGAGTAACATTTTGGTTAAAAACATACAAAATGCACAACAATCAAATTAAAAGATGAATTTGACTGATGGCGTTATAATTTTTTTTAAATTCTACATAGAAACCATAATAATACTGTTAATGTTTATTAATTTGGCCACAATAATTGTGTTATAAAAAATGAATATTGTGCTAACCCTAATGTGATCCAATCAGATTACTTCCAAGCAACTGGGCTCACATGACAACTGTTGATGTTCCTATTTGTGGCAGAGTGCATGAATTCAGTCCGATCCTGACATAAACTAGCAAAAGCTGTTTGTAATTACCAGCTAGAGGTCCGTTGACCTGCTGCATGTTGCCCAGGATCTTCTGTCCCAGCAGATGAATCAGCCTGGTGACGACCTGAGGATACCTCCTCTTGATGGAGTTCAGAGCTCCTTCAGGTAGTTTTGCCAGCTCCGAGTCTCTGACAGCGTGGACCGTGGTGGCTCGGTTCATGTGGGTCAGGGCCTCCACCTGAAAAATCCACAAATAAGTTGTTGTACTGCCATTTGTAGTCCTGTTTCCAGTGTGTCATCAAACCTTTAACATCTGGATCGACATCAGTGTTCTTGTGCTGCTTTCACTATTCAAACCTCTGAAACCTGGGAGAACTGGTTTGATTTCTTGGGGAAAAAACAGAACAGCAAACTCGTAAGAAATGTCCTGCAAACTGTAAAAAAAAACATTACAGGGAAATTATCTGAAAAATAGCTGGGTGAATTATTACATTTTTCAAAAAAAACCCAACAATATTAATAATTCTCTTAAAGATACATTTATTGATTATGTTACAGAAAAAATAATAAAGATATATTTTTTAAAATGACTTCTTTGAAGTCATTTTCTTTTTTTTTTCTTTTTTGATCTTTTTTTCTTTTTGCTTATTTTCATGTAATTTTCAAGTATAGTTTTTACTAATAATTTACTAATTTTTATGCAATTTCTTGTTAGGTTGCTTGCAGCCTTGTACCTGTGTTTTTGAAAGAAATCAAGCCAATTTTCTCGAGAATCAAATGGTTAAATTGCGTCTTTTCAGCAGTTTGTGACCACTCACCACACCAATTAGATCCCCACGGCCATACTCGCCAGCCAGCTCCTTCTTCCCATCATCCTTTGCAATGACAGAGCGCAGTCGGCCACTGAGGACGATGAAGGTGCTGTCTGACTTGTCTCCCTGTCTAAAAAAAAAAGGAAAGAAAAAAATCCAAAAAAATGAGTAATAAAGTGTCGAAACCCTTTGAAACCTGAATTGACATCAGTTTTCTTGTGCTGTGTTTAGGTGCCTTTCAAAAGCTATTCAACCCTAAAAGTTTCCAGAAACTAGTAAAAGGTGATAAGAAAATTAGTTTTGAAAAGGCGAGATAATTATTTGAAAATTTTCTTGGTTAAAAAATTACAAATAAATCTGCCCTCTACCTTCTTCTTCTTCTATTAGTGACACATTCATTCTTTCAGTAAGAAGCCTGTCAACAGCTGCATAGAGTGATACCTGTAGACGGCACGTCCAGCCTCCAGAGCCATCCAGTCCAGGGCGAAGTCAATCTGTCTGACAAACGGTGACACTCTCTTCACCACAGTGTGAGCGACGTTCAACACCACCCTGGGCTCCTCGCGCATTATCCTGCAAAGTTCAACACAGGTTTTTTCTGCACTTTGGTGCTGTGATGGGAAGAAACGCCTGAGTGTTGTTTGTGTGTGTGTGTGTGTGTGTGTATGTGTGTGTGTGTGTGTGTGTGTGTGTGTGTGTGTGTGTGTGTGTGTGTGTGTGAGCGTGATCCTACTCGTAGAAGTGGGCCTTGGATATGGACAGGAAGGTGCAGTCTCTGTGAGCTCGCACGGAGAAAATAAGGGGCTCCCCTGTGAGGACGGCCAGGTGACCCACCATCTCCCCTGGGTGGGTGACAAACAGCAGGCTCTCCTCGTCACGGTCGATCATACGCTGGTTAACATGGAGCAGCCCCGAGATGACAAACGCCACACTCACATCCTGGAAAACGTGTTGAGAAGAAACATAAAGCGTGGAGGAGGAAGAGTTCTTTGTCAGCTTCATGCAGCTGTGTCACTGAGTGGAAAACCTGGCCTTTGTTTATTTACTTTGCTTTACTTTAGATCTTTATTTTTTAACATGCCAAATAAAATGTGAGAATATAAATACAAATATAAGTAAGAAAAACAACACGAGAATATCCATCAGACATATTCTGTAAACGAGTATTTCACACCTAAAGGGAGAAAAAGGTGGTTAATACTTGTGAAGAAGTTGAATTTTATTTCATTTCACTTTTAATTATTATTACTATTATTATGAGAATGCACAAACTCAGACAAAACCATCGCCCCACCCTCTCCCTCGTTCATGCTCAAATAAAGGCAAAAAGCCCAAAAAATAATCTTTAAAAAAACAATGATAATAATGTGTCACTCAACTAAATATTTAAGTTTCAATAATCCTGATGTAATGATAAAAAGTCTGTTAGTATGCTGTCTTACTGCTCTTTTTTTTTTTTTTTTTTTTTAAATCAAACATGAATATTCCCAATTTCTGTTCCAATAATCACTACACATACCGTGATCAAATCAAACTAGAATTAAACAGTCAAGGCAAAACAAGAACACATCAATCTGAGTTAACACACACACACACACACACACACACACACAAGAAAAGAAAGTCAACACACTCTCCACACTACAGCTGTCCTATAAATTAACCCCTCTGACTATAATACAAATTCCTCTCAATACATTTTAACTTTCTTCTATTTGAAAAAACTTTTGGACACTATGAGGCAGCAGTGGATTTATTCCTCTGTACACACGCATTTGGTGTTGAATAAACTGTCTGTCCCACCAAGAACAACACACAGAGAGGTGGGTTTCTGTCATCAGACTGACCTGGTCTCCCTGGTGAGCCACGACAGTGCCAGCTTTCACCTGCCGAAGATTCACTCTCCCCTCCAGCAGGTTGGGGTCCTGATAAAAAGACAGAACATTTGAAAAACACTGAAAAATGTCTTTACACCAATCTGTCTAGAGCATCCAGGTATAACTGCTTCACTAACCATGGATTTCTGATTACAAAACTGCTGATCACTTAAATATTAATTATTAGCTTAGAATGTTTCACATATTTTTACAGTATTTCAATGACTACATTTTCACACCATTTTTTTTACACCAGTGAATTTTTGTTTTCTTACAGTTAACATTTGAACTCTACCTGTATCTGGATGACCTGCAGCAGATCCTTTTTGGCAGCTTGGAAAATGGCATTCACTTTATTATGCTGGACATTTCCTTCTCTGGCGTCACTGTAGTGATAAACAGCAGATGGAGTGTGCTGCATTGTCACACTCTTCTTCAGGATCGACTGAGGAGACAGAAAAGGGTCATTTAGACTTTAGAGAGACATTAAATCAAACACACACTCTCAGTAACCCTGCTTATTCCTATGCAGTGTCTGAAAAGAACACATTAAATGCACAGTGTAACATTGTAATGTACTGCTTAAACAAGTATTATTTTGCTTAGGCTACATGAATATGGGATATTTCTTTTCTCTATCATATAAATACTCAGGATTACAACAAAAACCTGCCAGTTCAACCAGCTAAATGATGGGTTTAAACCCTTTTTTGGTAGCTTTAAAAAGTAATACGTGTAACCAGAGTACAATCAGTGCCCATTATATTTTTTTTCACCTTTCTTGCCTTCTCATCAATTATTCTATCATTTCAACATGCGTTTAACATCAATGACCTGCTGTCAGAGCTCATACTCTGCTCCAGCATACATGCCAAAAATCTGAAAACAAATATGAATGCAGTTGTTTACTCTCAAAATCTTTCTGCTTCTTTAAAGGTAATTCCATTTTAGTTGTTCTGTGCAGGTACTTTGACAGGAAAACAGAGAGCTGCTATATGCTTCAATCATTGACATTGCTGCATGTCCCTCAACCCTAAACACACTGACTTCACTATTTGAAGTAGAAATAATTTGCTATGACTTCTAAGCAAATTCCGACTTTTTTCAAACAAAAAAAACATGGCTGACGCTAGGGTCTGCTCAGTCCAAGCCCCTCAGAACAGTCCTGTGCTTTGAGACCAATTTGACACAGTGATCAACCATGTAAGTACAGCTTCCAGGTCTGTCATGTGATGCCACTGAGCCAAAAAATACTTTTTCCTATAGACTTACATTATGTAAAAAGACTTTCGTTATACAGTTGATCAAAAACTTTGAGCATTTAAGTCCCACAAATGAAGTCATTTCACTTTCAGGATCTGAACCATTCAGTCAGCTTGTAAAGGTCACCTGGGTCTTCTGTAAGCAGTGGGCATTCTGCTACAGAAATGTGTTAGGGTTTTTTATTCTGCTGTCAATTCTGCTGAAATTATGAGTAGCCTCAGTTGCCTGTTTATTTACCCTGTTTATTAGGGTACGATTGGACACGTACTTGATTTTTATTTTTTTGTTTTTTTATGCCTTTATTATAGCACAGTTACAGAGTGACAGGAAAGGGGGAGAAAGAATGGGGATGACATGCAGCAAAGGGCCGCAAGCCAGAACAGAACCTGGGCCGCTGCAAAGGACTCAGCCAACATGGGGTGCACACTCTACTCACTGAGCTAGAGGCCGCCCGATTTCTGTTTATTCAGTATTTATATATTTATTTACTCATTTTTGCTCACCTGATGTATTGAAGGGGAAGTGACGTAGGAAAAACAGAAGAGGCTGTGTCAACAGTCGGTGTTTGGGAGGTCGGCGGTAAAGGAGTTTTGGTTACTTTTTTTACTGAAGGATTTAACTGTGAACTGTGGATTTTTCTTTAGGAGCTTTTGTGGATTCCTGCACAGCAGGATCTATTCTGCCGACAGGACGTGTAGTTAGACAGCGTGGCTTTGTATGGTCTGAACTACAGTGTCTCATCACGCTCCTACCTACCTCGCCAAAAGGAGCTTTTTTTTTTGTTTGTTTTTTGTAAAGAAATATTTATATACAAGGGCAAATTCTATTACAAATATTTCACATTTACACATTAAACACCTTTTCAAAATGGCCTGTAAACCTAAAAAATACAGCAGTGGGATATGAAAACATGCTTAAGTAAAAAGGAGCCAAAATTAGTTTTCTGTTGTTGTTGCTTCTTTTTCCTTCTTTTGCAAACTGTGGGACGGTAAGTATATTGGACTATGTCAAGGAACTACTTTTGGGAACTTTGGGGACTACTGGGTACTGGTTTCCTGATATCACCGCCTGTCAGCAGGGCAGATTTAATTTGATTCATTTAAGATAATTTAGGTAACAAGTTGACTCTCTTTGGTGAATCTAAAATCTTGATTTTGATGTTGAAAAGTGTGAGATTTTCTGGTAGATTTGGAAATACAGCTAATTATTCCATTTCATTTGGATTACCACAGAAAAGAGCCACCTGTAACCTGTTTATAAGCGCATGTACCTTTTCACCATGTATGTTTTTTTTTTGGTGAATTGTTACAAGGTAACATTTGAAAAGTCTAAAAAAGCTGCACAATTGAATCCTTTTATCATCATTCATGTAGCAGAGCACATAAACCAGGAGTTGGTGGACGAAGTCTCTAGTGCATCCGCTCTAAGGGCCCTAACGATGTAGAAGCTCACATAGCTTCACACCCGCAAAGTCAAACTTTTTTGACTTAATGTGCCATTGAGAGACTTTCATAGGAATGAAAAGGACACTGCCTCCAGTTGTGTATTCAGTTTTCTTAATATGTCCATGTTTCACTATAGCAGAAAATGTCTTCTGGAAGAACTCAACAGTAACAAGCCTTTTTTTTCTGCACTTTACACACTATTGTAAAATATCTCTTATGAAACCGGACACAGGTGTTTAAATATGGATTCAAACCAGCAGCATGTGCAAGAAAGAAAATCTCCTCCACAGACCTTCACAGGACTTTGAGACAGCGCGTCCTCTTTGGCAACTCGAGCCCGTTCGTACACTCTGTTGAGGTCAACTGACATTTCACCTGCAAAACACAAAATTATGTGTATAGATCACTTAGGTTTATATCAGCAATAATATTCATTGACATGGAGTGGAGAAGTATCTGACCTGCTATTGTGTCTATAGAGGCTGCAGCATTGGTTGTAGTGTACAGACCTGCTAATGATGGTAGCTTTAACTGCAGCTGCATTTAACCCTTTGAAAGTTAAGCAAATTTCAAATAGCAAAACAAATGTAAAAAAGTACAAGAAAATTACCTGAAAACAACAAAAAAAAGAATAATAAAAAGAATGGTTAAAAAAACAACAAACAAGAGAATAAAAAAATGTTTAAAAGTTCGTAATAATTTTGTAACATGGTTTCATATATGTAATTATCATAATTATAATATCTTTTTTCCCTAGCTTTTAAAAAATAATTTTCTTAATCTACTAAGTTCTTGTTCATGGAACATTTCTTAACAAGTTGTCTTCGGACTGTGGGAGGAAGCCGGAGACCCTGGAGAGAACCCATGCAGACACAGGGAGAACATGCACGGGGACACAGGGAGAACATGCAAACTCTGCACAAAAGGGCCCCCGCCCATGGACCAAACCCCGTTCCAACCAGGGTTTTTATGTATTTATTCAAGTCTAGAAGCTTCACCTCTAAGTGCTCTTTAATCCTTAAAGGAAGCATAAAACATGCATGTTAGAGCTTGTGTATGAGAACATTAGCAATGACTTTTAGTAAGAGGCAGTTTTCAGAAATGATTGGTGATATGTTTTCAAGTTATCAAAGGTGACTTGCAAAAATTCCACAAAAATGTGTTTCACTTTTTTGACATTAAATTAAGCAAACTTAAAGGAAAACCTTCTGAATGTGTCTTAGATTTTTATGCAAAAAAGAGTACTTAATAACGTAAAAAATATATTTTGTGTGTGTGTGTGTGTGTGTGTGTGTGTGTGTGTGTGTGTGTGTGTGTGTGTGTATACCTGTAACAGCCATTGGGGTGGAGAGAGAGCGAGGTTTCCTGTATTTAGATGAGGACCCGTCAGAGAAGCTGGACTTTTCTGTTGCAGTGTGTAACAAGAAAACAGAGAGCTTTAGACAATCACAATTACACAACATTACTGCACACCCATGACTGCAGCCTGCAACAGTGAAATGTTGAGAGAAGGTGGTTGTCTCTGACCTGTGTCTCCCTTTTCGGCGCCCATTTCATCAGGTTGGGAAGGCTGCCTGCGGAGGCCTTTGTGTGGATGACCCTCACCCAAAACATTGGCCACTGACACCAGGGAGATGGCTTGGCTCTCCTGTAACACAACATTTAATTCAACCACAGGGTCCAGATTTTTTTCTTTAGTCATTAGTTCAAGGTGCAATACTTTATTGTATTTTACAAAATGTAAAAAAAATGGGACTTAGAACATAATGAAATAAAACATATTGCAAGAATAAAGTGCACCTACTTAAAACTTAGTAAATAAAGAGCACTGCAGTCAGAATTGTGCATATTATTATTGCTTCAATTACTTTCATGACTGGACAGACAAAAAAGTACACTTCTCTCAAGAGTGAGTGAGTACATGCAGGAAAATATAAAGTGCACAATGCAATTTCAAGAGCTTTAAACATCTACTAGCTTTCTGATTTCTTTGGGTGAATGTGTTGTTATTCAATGTTAGTGTACGAAAAGAGAAAAATAAGCACTGCCTTCAATCCACAGTAATCTGATCTCTTTGGGTACTTTCAAATATGGTATTTTCTTCAATCAAATACACCCTCTTTTCCATATGCCCCACTGTCTTCAGAAATTGATAATCTTTTACCAGTAACAAAAACAACAAGAAGATACATTTTGTTTCTATATGACCTCTTAGCTTCGGATACACCCCTGGCTTTGCTTAAAACTGAAAACTGAAAGGGAATTTAGAACATGGCATTTTCATGTCTGATGGTTGATGGAAAAAGGCGCTCACAGAAATAAAATCTTGCTCATCTTGTGTAAAACTTCAACTAATACAATTATAACAATTTTAAGTTCATAGGGATAAAGCTATACCTGATTATGGCTGACACTTGTGACAGATGTTCCCAGTATGCTTGCAATGCCATTCACATGTTTTGGTCATGTGAGTCTGGGGAGTACTGTCTTATCTTTGAATAATTTCAGTGAAATTAGAACAAGTAATAGAGCCTTCCCCAAAGATTGCTATATTTGGTAAACCTGAAGCTGGAAAAATCTGTCCAAAAGGCAAACAAATGTAACCTCATTTACCTCTTTAATAGCTCGGTGGAGAATACTTTTATTATGGAAGAATAATAACTCTGGAATAAGTCTGACTCTCAAAATGCTGCTAAAATATGCAAGAAAAAGACAACAAAAGAGAAAAAATATGTGTGAGGTCATAAATGGCAGTATGGGCAAGTAAAAAGTGAGGTTATCCTATCTAAAACATTTTTGCACAAATCATGTCAGTCTGGAACAGCACAGTACCGGGTTGAAGAGCTCGGTGGTCAGGCCGAGGTAGTTGTGTAAGGCAAGGAAGGTGACTCTCTGCAGACGCACCATGATTATCTACAGAGGACAGAGGACACAAACTGCACTGAAATGCCAAAAAAGAGGAAATTGATCTATATTCAGAAGCTGCCTATGCTTTTGTTGCAGGTTATGAATTGGCTAAGATGGCACTTGCACCTCTGATTATCAGCTGACGTTTTACCTGAATGACACGGACCAGAGTTTCAGGATATTTGTCAAAGACTGACTCGAAGGCTGCGGCTGGAAGACGCAGGATGGTGGAGGGAACTGCAGCTCTTGCAGACACTGTTTTATAAGGTGCAGGGTAACCCTGAAATACACAAGATACAAAGGGTGAAAGATTTGCAAAAGTTTTTTGGTAAAAACAAGTCTAAAACTAGCGTTGACATCATTATTAACAATGGATAAATCTTCACTGAGCAAAGACCTCCACATAGACTATACACAGAATTCCCATACATTTTTTTCAAATGGATTTTTGAAATTGCCAAAGAGAATCTCTGCACACCTGAATATGTGACAGGTGCGTCGGAGGACAGTGCAATTTATAAGCAAAGAGAGGAACTCCCACACACTGTCCTGCTTACTGCTGATATATTGAATGACAAAAAAGACATTTCGGTCTAGCTGACCTTCATCAAGTATGACGGCAGCATGCTGCCATTACACCTGATAAACGTCTGCTAGATGGAACCGTTGCTCTTTTTCACTCAATAAATATGTCAGCATTAAGCAGGACAGTGTGAGGGGGTTTCTCTCTTTGTTTACTAATGAATTTTTAAAACCTTTCCATATTATTTTTCCCCATTTCAGTGAATTTACTGAGGAAATTAGAAATGAGAAGGCCTATAAAGTGAGACAGCCATACATTCTTGAACTTGTCAGGTATCTGCAGATAAGCCAACAGTTAGCCAACTTGCTAACTTTACTCATTATTAGACAATTATGCCACCAAAAAGCTTCTGATGCCATGACACCAGAGTGGCACATGCAGGTAAGCTATTTCATAAAACCTCAAGGCCCCATCCCTATTTGGAGGATAGAAAACTGAAGATAGTGTCAATGTCAACTTGACATGTGTTTTGGATATAATTTTGTTTTAAAGTTTGTATGCATTTATTACTTAAAAAACAAACATGTGTCTTAAAGACAAGTCTAATAATTGTTTTGTGACCACGCCTGAACCAGCATGTCTGTAAAGTGAAGACTCATGGGTACCCATACAACCCATTTTCATTCAGATATCTTGAGGTCAGACGTCAAGGGATCTCTGTGAAATGGCCATGCTGTTTTTTAATTGCCAAAATTAAGCCTAACTTTAGTCAACCCTCTTACTGAAGGGCTAGCATGCCATGGCTTGATTTCTCAGGTCTTCTAGTTTCAGATCATCCAGTATCATCACTCTCAGAACTCAGACCTGTACAGCCTCTTTAAGGCAAGAATGTCAGCTGGTGATTCACGATTTTAAAAATGACTGCATTATGTACGAACTTTAATGGCAGTATAATTAACTCGTTAATGTAATGTGAAATGCCAAAGCTAATTTTTAAAAAAAATCTATCCTCAAATACAGGTGTATAATATGTGTGAGTGAAGACGTACAGTGATGATGTCCAGGATACTGAGCAAACTGTGAACACTGTCTCCTGGTAACACCTCCTTTACTACGGCATCTGTACCGTCCTGCAGTAACAACACACAATCACATGTCAAGTGAAACAGTTACAACACAGTGACGGTTTCAACATTTTAGTCATTTGAACAACAACATACATGACATAGAAAAGAAAACAAGCACTGATCCATGGGTAAGTGTGGGTTATTAATGTGGTCTTACGCTCTCGTGGATGCACAGCTCCAGGCGGCCATCTTGAACCACGTAAATACTGTCGTCAGTGTCCCCAGGTCTGAAGAGAGCCTCTCCCTGATGCAGCTGAATCAGCACCATGTGACGACACAGCTCCAGGAACAAAGGCTTCTCAAAGTGGCCCAGCACCCTGGTTACAACACATGTGCACACACTGTGAAGTCCTGTTACTGCTAATGATAATAACCATTTTTCCATTAACAGTAACAAAATGTAACACTATGAAAATAACATCTAGATAATCATCAGTTTATTAATCATTGATTTGTCCCACACTGTAAAATCTGTCAAGTTGGTTTTACTTACAGAAAAATGCGAGTTTAAGTTTACTTTTCATGTAATTGTTAGGTTTACTTAAAATGTTGTCATATTTACCTAATTTTGTGAAGTTATTGCAGCTTAAACATGAAAAGTTTTATTAAATCAATCTTTCTAAATTTTAGCAACTTCAGTAAACCAAGTTTACTGTGTGTTCTGTATTCTGCTAGTTGCATACTAGTATATATATATATTTGTATTTCCTAAACATGTTAAGAAAACAGATCTCACAGATTTCCTAACGTCATCATGGACAAAGTCCTCTTTGTGATGATTACGTTAAGTCAGACTTACTTGGTTTACTGTAAGTTGCCGACACTTTAAAAGAACTGAATTGTCATCTTTCTAAGTTGCAACAACTTCAGAAAATTAAATAAATCCAGAAATATTTTAAGTAAACTTAATTGGATATAAAGTAAAAATAAATTGAGATTAATAATTATATTTACTTTTTTTTTTCAGGGCAAGGGAATCATACAGTGTACAACTCCAGTGAAATGTGATCCTGTCAGCTCCTTCAATTTGTGTTCTGTATTAATCCTTCTTTGCCTCTTCTTACATTTTAGGCTGCTGCTCTATAGTTGTACATGTTTTCAGGCTGCGGTGTGTTTATGGGTTCTATGATGTGTCTGGTAATCACTGGGTTTTCTGTTGTGGAAGGATTTAACTGTAGTTTTGGGTTAAGAAGCTTCTGCTGTTTTACAGATTAAACGCACTACAGACTCAGTGACTGCAATATAGGCCATTTCAAACTTGACAATATAAATATTCTAAATAGGTCCCTTTGTATTTCCTGTTGGAATGTTTTGCGGTGGATGTCAATGACATCAGCTGACAGGAAGTTTGGACCCAAGCTGAAGCAAATAATGCAGTTACAGTTGAATGGTCTTTACATCTGTGACACTGATGGCGGCGTCCTGGAATGTCCAAACTGACAGCGGAGCTCTGCTTGTGTGGTGCAGGCTGTGGAGCGGCCTCAGACTGGTCTGAGCATTTCCTGACCTCTAGCATCACTAAGGGGCATGTGTCGTAGTTTTTTGGGGGTTTTTTTTGGGTTTTCTTTAGCATTTGTTAAGTTAAATGAACAAAACCAATAACATACAAAAAATAACATAAAAGAAATGGTTAACAGACATTTTAACATGAAGAACCTTTTTTTATTCCCTTTTTGTCTCACCTGCTAACTTAGTAATCCTGTAACATAAAATCACTCGTGAAATCATCATGGTGTCTAAGTTTGGTTTCTGTCTAACCATGCAAGATGCAGTCACAAAACTTTACTGGTGTAGTTGATATTAAAGGCAGAGTTCCAAGATGGCCTTTATTTACTGATGTTTATGTTTGAAAACCTTGTCTAGCTGATAGCAGCGGCAGCAGGATGAGTTAATTTCATCTCCATGAGTGACTAGTAGTCATTTAAAATCAATGTGCAAAGGCAACCACAAAAAACACAACAGTTTGTAAAATAGCCTTAAAGCCACCTTTTGTGGCTATTCAGTTTTGCAACACACATAAAACACACATATCCCGCTGTTATGTCTCCGCCTCATAGACAATAAGTGTTTGTTGACAAGCTGAGCGATGTGGAGCCTGTGAGGAGGCCAAAGAACAAGATACAGTAATATTACTGGATTTTGCGCAAATATGACTCTACTAGTGTCTACAGCCCAGTGTTTGCAAACTGTTTGCATGAGGAGTCTGTGTGTATACACATTAACTGTTGCCATGATGTCTGTAGGCCGTGGCTAAATGGTTACACTGAAGAGGGTCATTTATTGCATGCCAGCTGAGATAGGTTTGTCCAGTTCTAAATTTATAAGGCTTAATTTAAGATTGACAGGGACAGAGTACCGAGTAAAGCTAACTGGCTTATTGAAACAAAGCACGAATGTAAATCAAATTTAAAAAACTATTTAAAAAAGGACATTTTTGGCATTAAATGGATAAGGAAAGGTTGTGTTAGGGGTGATAATATTTATTTTGTAACGCTGGGGGATATTTGGATTGTAAATAAACCTGGGATAATTATTTACTTATTTAATTTGGTGGTACGTAAAGTAGGGATGGTTGTGTGTTCACTAGTTGTAAATACATTTGGGAACTATATTTGTTAAAAGAAATAAATGAGAAGGGGTAGGGATATACAGTATTACTTTACTTCTACCTACTCCCTTTCGGACACTGTACTTTTTGTGTGTGTTTATAATATCTTTTCATTTTTAGTTTGAAATAAAGTCATTCATTCATTCTTTTTAGCTGATGGCTGGTGTGTGACATACTTCTGTAAAGAGAACCGCGGCCCACTGGCCAAGCTACATGGTGCTTTGTGGGAGTGGGATAGATGCCACTCTCCTCGTTGAAACTCTGTGTATTTTAGATTGACTTCAAAAGTGCTATTTTAGGGTGAGAGAGCTATATAATGTTGCTTTAAGAGCATACATTTGCAAAAATTGTGCACAAATTTAGCAGAACTGATGGAGATTCAACTGTAAAGAACTGCACACTCTAGTGTAAAATTGTATCATATCCAGGATATAACAAATTCAGTTTTGACTCTGACACCAAAGATGTATAGCAGCTGTAGTATAAAGATCTCCTTTTTTAATTTTTTTATTTAAAGAAAACCGGTTGATAATTTTACATAGTAACATTACAGTCCTCGTTGGTCTGGCAACACCTGTAGTTACTGCCATGCGCTTTTCAATAATACAGATTGCGGAGGTCTGTACAAAATAATGTATCAACCACTGGAAGAATAAAACACACCTTCAGTACCTACTCGCTTAAAAATACAACAGAGGAAGAAGAGGATCTGGTGTGTCTGTTTAAAGCACAGCCAAACAGACCAGGTGATGAAAGGATTCATTACGTCATGTCAAACAAAAGACTGAGATCAACAATGTCACCCAACACAATGATACCAAACTCATGACTGAATTTTGCTTTAAGTGAAAAGTGTGAATGGATCAAGTTGTGCCTTCAGCATCATGCCCAGTATGAGCATGTATAGTTTCCCGTGAATCTATTAGTCTATGTGTGAGTATTAGACCCCAGCAGGAGAGGTGGACTCCACTGGTCACAGTGGAATAGAGCTGAAATTGTGGCTCCCCAGATAATTAAGCAACTATTCTGATAATTGAATAATAATTAAATTTGGAGATATAGATAACTCAGTGTTGGTTAAATTGCTTGTTAAATTACTAAATAATTTATCAATTATCACGATAGTTAGCTATAATTCTCTGTCAGCTGACTCACTGATCTACACTGACTCTTTATTGGGTGTATTTGTGAATGTGCATGTGGAATATGGCAATAAATCATTTGACTGACCTGACATTTTTCAGCATGTACAGCACCTCAGAGGGCAGGTGGGAGTTCTGCACATCAAACTCAGTCAGGTCAGCCTCCAGCAGGCAGGGAGGAGGCTCCTTGGGCTGCAGGGTGGGGGGCTCCCTCCGGATGCGTAGGATCCTGACAAAGACATTAGGAAGGATGATCCACTCTTTGATAGAACTGATTGATAGAACAAGTCTCTGAACTTAGTCTCAGCGCAAAATTCTAAACTATTTTTTACTTTATTTTACTTTTTAACGCACTTAACACAGATTCTCTCATCTAAATTATTTTCTTAAAAACATCACCTCATTGAATTTATATTATAAATCTCCCTTTTAAATAAGCGTACGTCTGTCTATTTTATTTTATGATAGAAATTGTGAATGACGGTTTGGGTTTAAGCTGAATGGGATTAAAACATGCATTTTATTGTAAATACATTTGGAGAAAGTGGCTAAAACCAATACCACCCACTTTGGAAGACTGGTATGGAATAATTTTAGAAATATATTTAAAATGGAAAAGCTGACCTTAACAACTGTCTCTCCTCTTTTGGATAGGACCTGCAGTATTGTACACTCCCTCAGTTCTAGTGTATATAGTTAAGTTTACTTACAGAGCTTGGGGTGGACAGATATACACAAGTATTTAAGTGCTTAAAAGAAAAGAAAAGAAAAGAAAAGAAAAGAAAAGAAAAGAAAAGAAAAGAAAAGAAAAGCGATTATCCTGTAAGTTTTACTCAGGCATAACAATTGTAAGGTTTGGGGGGGTCTGTATTTTTGAAGCTGTGGTTTTAAAGTCACAAATAAAAAGAGAATTAAAAAAAAGTTAATGAATTTTGAATTACTCTAAGCTTAAAAATAAATAAATTTTGAATTACTCTAAGCTTAAGATGTCTTTAAAATTAAATCAAACCTTATTATGGCTGGCACTGATTCTGTATTATTCTCTGTATCCTGGTATCTTTAAATACCAGCTTATCTTTTTGATAAAGGTTGGTTCATATACTTGGACCTTGAGTTGAGATTGTCTTGTCAAACAGTGAACCTTCAACCCTCAGAGCTTATCTCTCCTCTGTGTACACCAAACGCTGAAAAAGACACTCACTTGCGAGCTATAGACATGACTTTGGTCCTCTTCCTCACTCTCTGCCGGGACGCTGAGTTTGAATTAGGGGCTGAAGACAACGTCTGAACCTGCAACATGAAGACTTTGTTTCAGAAGTGTTTCTTATGATGAAAATGCCAGTTATGCTCACATTAGATAACTGAAGTTATATAAGGTATGTTGCACCTCACTACAGGGCCTATTAATGGCAATGTCTTTGACCAATCAGTCAATCCTCACTTTCTGTCCATCCATCTGTCCAACACCTCCAACAGAAAAAGACACCATAACTGGCCAGCTTTGGGGTGAAATTTGATATGAATACTCCTGATCCCAAAAAACTGAGCCGTTTAATTTATTACTTTAAATGTCATGGCAACTTCCAAGGCAGAGCCGGAGAGAGTAGCTCCACCCTGTACAGTCAGCCTCTTGTCACTTTTGCTAAATATTTGTGTATTGTCTTAAACTTGCAGGTGTCAACACACTGTAAACAGCCTCTGCTGGTGTCTGTCAGTGCTGTGCTCTCAAACCAGTTTACAACCTCTACTCACTGAGCAGAGCCACAGTCTGTGCCTCTCACGTATCATCTTTACATATAAATCACAGACAGCAGCATCCATTTTTCTGAAAGATAAATGACTGACAACCTTTGACAAACAAAGGTTATTTAACAACATTTATTGGTGCTTTGAAGGTATTTTCTTCTGATAGCCCTCCATAAAGAGCTGAAATTAACAGACGTAAACAGTAGCAGCAAAATTACAATTAAGATTATTTTGATTATCTGTGAACTTCTGTTCTGTTGTTACAATTATTTCTTTTTAACCAAAATAACAAGCATGAACCAAATATTAATGAGAACACTGCATTTTAGTCTAATGATTTCTCACTTGACTTCTCCAACCTGTAGAATATGACACGCCCACTGATGTCGTCGTGGTTCGCAGTTCAGGTCACGGAGAGCCTGCTGTTTTTTGGTTCCAGCTGAGAATCAACTTTACGGGTTCTGTACCAATTTATTTTTGGTCAAAATGTTCAGAAGTGTTCAAAATTAGGTGCAAAAACAAGGACGGTCCATGTTGGTGAATAAGGAGTAGAGAGGGCCCAAAGAAAAATACACAAACTCAATATTTAGAGGCCAGCTGCACCATTGTGGTTCAATAACGATGGAGGGACACTTAGACTTCTCTGAACTGGAAAACAAATCCTGATTCAAATTTAACACAGTATTCTCCCCTGTCATGCAGCACTGTGAAAACATCCACTAAACGTAAGGTTTTATCTGTTAAAATATCCATTATTGACCGAAAAAGAAAACATCAGTATAATTTCAAACTTTTGAACAGCAGTGTAATTGTGTATGAAAGAATAAAATAATGGAATATAATATAAAACTTTTCATTTTGCTTCATGGAACTTGGAAATGGGTTAAAAGTCTTATAATGCAGTCAACAGAACTTTTGTTTCATTCAGATGGTTGAAAGATTCTTTGAGAATTCTAAAAATACCTTCAATAGGGGAAAGTTTTGTTTATCAGCCTTATAGTTTTTCAAAGGTTTCCAGGT
Organism: Plectropomus leopardus; assembly: GCF_026936395.1. NCBI lineage: Eukaryota > Metazoa > Chordata > Actinopteri > Perciformes > Serranidae > Plectropomus > Plectropomus leopardus. The sequence goes on from NC_142179.1 coordinate 37,048,835, forward strand.
ATTCATCTTTCAGAAAAATGTGACTCTAAAGTGAGGCCAGGGACCACCCGTGTAGCCGCGGCCCCTGACAGAGGGCCGAAACATGCATACAGTGAGCAGACAGTCAGCCTCTTTAATGTTTCAGAGGGAAAAGAAAGGATAGTGCACTGAAATACTATATCAGGGTGTATACGGGTATATAAGTTGCTGATATTTAATGATTTTAGAGACCTTTTCAAGATCATTTTTTACCACATTTAATAAAGATTTTTGGACTGGTTATATTTTTGTCATTCAAATGTTTCAAATAAGAATAAAGGTGGTATATATGTAAATTTTCTTGAGAAAAATTGTTATCAGAGTAAATTAGGCTAATCTACATTTTACAAAAAGGTGAGTACAGATATAAAGTACAACAACAGAGGCAGGCTTGAAAATTTGTAACGTCAGACAAGTGGACTTTCATACAGAAGAGTTTGACTTTTGTTGACAAAAGGAAATTTAAAGATGGATCAATGAAAAAAAGACCAAATATCTGTGGCAATTACGGCCTAACAAATTCAAAATTAAGACTATGTAATGTATTCATTCAAATCAAATAATTTAGTCCCAATATATATAAAATTGCAAGTAGGTTTGAGGAAGGAATATAGTTATTAGTGTAAATTAGGTTAATCTACATTTTGCCAACAGGTGAGTGCAGATATAAAGTACAACGACTATCAAAATCAGAAGCAGGTTTAAAGATTTATAAAGTCGGAGGAGTTCGACTTATGCTGACAAACAGAAATCTAAAAAATGAATCAACGAAATTAGACCAAATGTTTTTGGCAATTACGACCTAGCAAATTCAAAATAAAGACTTTGTCAAATTGAAATTATTTATTTGTATTTTGTAAGGACCTGCAGACACCTTGACATCAGATTAAAACACTGTTGACAGGGTATTTAATAACTGTCAAAAAATAAAGAAAAACGCAAAACACATACACAGCCAGGTGGGACCTGGTTATCATTATTTATAAAATAAATCCACACTGCAGCAGGGGGCCCCTGGGACACACTGGGCCCTTTGCAAAGTGTTCTATGTGTCCATAGAAAGGGGCGACACTGGGTGGAATGTTAAAGAACGCACTGACCTTTCTCATGATCTTTCGGCCGTAGAACATCACCTTGTCTCTCTTCCTGAAGCGATAGTGAGGAACACCAGCCTCCTCCTCTGGAACACACCAGTTATCCTCTGTTAGACCACTTACAATCAAACGTATGAGTCGCTCTGTGTTAATCCTGCTAGCACTGAACTGATGTAATGGGCTGCTTTGCTGTTGCAAAAAGTTGATTTTGTATAAATGGGGAGACTGCAGCACTCCACACATTCAAGACTGCGCTGATGCACTGTTGAAAACAGCTGGACTCAAAAAAAACGATTTATATGAATAAAGGCTCAGTAGACGAGTATAACTCCATATGGTCCCCCTTCTTAGCAACTACAGTATGTCCTATAGACAACAGATGGAATAATTACTGCATTAAAACACTTCACTTTGATGAAGCATGCACAAAAACTTACTCACTACAGATATCAAGTTTACAATCAGTTCATTTATTCATTTATTTACCTTCTTTCTTAATATCATTTTTTTTATCTATTTGTTGTTGGTTTGTCTTTTTGGGTGCTGTTGTTGCTATTTTTGCTTTTGTTGTTTGCTTGTTTTTGTTTGTTTTTAGTTGTTTTCTTTTCTTTTCTTTGTTTTTTTTTCTTGCTTGTTGGCTTGCTGGCTATTTGAAAGAGCTTGATGGGTTGCTTAAGGTGCGAATGATTGCTGTGCTGTCTGATTTTCAACTGTACTTTTAAACAATAATAAAACTTGAGGGGGTGTGAACTGATGTACCAGGCTGAAGCAGTTAAATCTGGGTGATTAAATCATCCTGCAGGACATTTAGTCCCAGAGAAAAACAAAACTCATGCACTGACTACTAGTTGTATTTTTGAAAATGACATGACATGATATTAACTACTGGTGGTTTTTCTTAAACCAATAATCAGTTAAAACAGAATCCTTTAACGGCATGCTTGTATGAACTGAGAACGTTTCTGCTGCCTCTAAATATAAAAACATTGAATACTGTAACAATCATTATTCTGACTCAACACTTATGAATACATGCACAGTGTATTTGGGTGTATTTTGCACATCTTCACATTGTGACAAATCTTAGACATAAATGTATTTTGAAACAGAACAGGGTGTACAGTGTGCAGGTCACTGACTTGACCGTTTGTATCTTCTGTACAGAAGAAACACAACAACTCCGACGACAGAAACGACCGTCACAGCTCCGATCAGCACAGCCGTCCACTGCAGGAAAAACACACCGAACATTTCAGTTAGGGATACATTTCAAATGACACGTTTAATATCAGAACCCTCATTCATACTACCCATCCACATTACGTGCAAAATGACAAGAACATAAACAACAAAGTCATTCATGTGTCTCCAGAACATCCTCAGCTCCAGGGCAACATATCACACATGTTTATGACATTCACTCAAACCAAAAAAGCCAAACAATGGGCCTCATGCACAAAAACCAACATACAAACAAATTTTCTTATTTTTGCTCGTATCTAAGACTTGTTCTTATTTTGTTAGTACCCATTAATTTTTGGGATTCCCCAATGCTTTCTTATTTTTGCTCTTCTCTTATTTTCCAAGTGGTCCATAGCACTCTGACCAAATTAAGAGAAAATCATTTCACTTTCACAGGCCACAAATTGTTGTCCAACAAAGGAAAAATAATAATTTAATCTAATTTAGCTCAGGTTTGAGAGCATTTGTAATGACTGGATTATTCCATTTCAGGCCTAATACTTGGTGCAGAGATCCCAATTACTGTAAATTCAGTTACAAGATACAAGGTACATCTAAGTACATTTACTCAAGTACTATGCTAAAGTACAAATGTGACGAACTTTTCCATAACTTGAGTATTTTAATCTTATGCCACTTTCCACTTCTACTTCACTACATTTTAGAGGGAAAATTCTATGTTTTATTCCACTTCAATTATGAGAGAACTATTGTACAATTTTTTGCACACAAAACAAAAATACAAAAAGTGTAGCTGAAGCAATTAGTGGATTAATTAGAAAATTAATTGGCAAATATTTCTTTCATTGTGTAAGTCATTTTCTATGCCAAAACCATTTCATGGTTCCAGCCTCTCATATGTACTTTATTTATGAGGACTTGCTGCTTTTTCTTTTATTACATTTATTTAAGCCTTTCTGCATGTGCACTTTTACTTTTAATACTACATAAGTTTCACTCAGCAGACGTTCTTCTTCTTTCAGCCTTTTTTTTTTTTCAGCATCATGTCTCCAGTCTTGTTCATGTGTCAGAGTCTTTGCACATGGCACAAACCCTTCCCTTACATAGTGTTTAGGGGGTGTTACCTGTGCTAACAGGTGATTAATAATCAGTGGGATATATTATTGAGCACACCTGCTCAGAGCAGATTTGGATGGTTCAGTACATTTGGTGCATCTTGAGTCGACTTCTCTTAGATTATCTCTTAGCAGAAAATTAAGAGAAAATAAAAGAGAAATTTAAGAGAAAGTTGCTGCATGAGGCCCAGTGTGCAAAAGAGTGGTTACCATGTTGGCCTCCATCCTCTCCTCCACAAAATGCTGCATCTTGGCCTTGATCTCAGTCCCGAGTGGGCCCAGGCTCTGAAACATCAACCACAGGAGCAACACTGAGGCGATGAAATCAGTTGGACATGGAACACGCGTAGTTAAAGGTATTTACAGAGCGGAACGAGGACTGGGACAGCAGCATTAACCCTCTGACACCTGAATCAGCATTACTATTTTGTACTGCAGTCAGACACTTTTAGAATTATTTAAACCTCTAAACCCTGAGCAAATTTGTTTGCTTTCTTTGAAAAACACAGGGAAAGAAGGGAATGAGCAACTTGGCAAGCTTTTCTGTACATTACAAGAAATTATTAGATTTTGATTTTTCTATTTTTTTTTGAAAGATAGGGAAAAATTGCAGCCCCAAAATAACGTATTTATAATCATCATAATTATACATTTTACATTTTTTACATTATACATTTACATTTATTTTTTTTCTTTCAAAATTTTAGGGTAATTTTCTGAAAGCAAAATTACAACCTATTTTTTTTACCCAGCACAGACTTGTGAAGTACATAAACATGTGGGATATTACTCACGAATTTGTCATGTGTTTCTCAAGAAAGCACACATCTGAGTTATGTCAACTGTTATATGGTCTCAATCTTGTACTTGAATACCTCGCTAAGGACAAAGACATGAAACCTATATTTTCAGACAGGGAAGTGCAGTAAATGTTGCTGAGGAAAAACATACCGGGTAAACACTGCAGCTCTCCTCTTCCTCGTCTTCCATGCCTGTTAAAAAACACAATGCAACACTAAAACAAGGCCATCACTACCAGTGAAATGAAATCATTTCAACAGAACCTTTGATCGAAGTCAAACAATGATAACATTTCCTACACAAAAAATGTGCATATAAACCTTACGAAAATTATGTTTGCTAACATGTAACTAAACTTAAAGAAGATTTGGATAATTTTTCATGGACGCAACCCACATACTCAGCTCTGCTGCTCATCCCACAAATGCATGTTCCTTACAAATGTGGCACCATCTAAAAGGGAAACAAACAGGCTTTCCAAGATTTATTGCCAAGAAGCATTGTTACAACAAAGAAATCATCTACCAAACACCAATTTACTTACTTTTTGTGCTTAGTTTATATTTTAATGGCACTTTTGTGATTGTACATTAATAGCCTGGAACTGGAATACTTGGAAACATTAGTGCCTGGCTCCATGGACAGCCCAACGAGCCACAGAGCAAAAGGTTTCAGTAATCTGTTTTGGGGTTTTTTTGAATAACAAAGTCAAAGAGATATCCTTTGAGGTGCTTCACATGTTTTAGAGAGAGTTGCGACACGGATGTAACCAGAGGTGGAAGCAGAATTCAGATCCTTTACTTAAGTAAAAGTGTGAATACCACACTTTAAAGATACTCCGCTTCAAGTTTAAGTCCTGCATCAAGATTTTACCATAGAACTTTTGATTGATTTTTAGTTCTTGTTTTGGGATTATGTTTTTTTAAAGAAAAAAAAAAAACTGAGAGTACATTCGGGAAAAAGTGCTAAAAATATCAAAAGTTCTAAATACAGAAAAATCGAAAAACAAAAAACAAACAAAACACCCCAAAAAATCTAAATTGTAGAGCAAATGAATAAATAAATGAAAGAAAGGAAAAATCAGTCCCCCCAAAACTCAAACTTACAGAAACATCCTGAAACCCCCAAATTAATCCCAAAAGACCCAAAAATTATTTCAAAGAAAAACCAAAAATTAGTCACACACACACACACACACACACACACACATATATATATATATATATATATATATAAATCACAAAAACTCACAAATATTTATCAAATTAGTTGGCAGGAAATTTTACAATTTTTATGTGTTTCTGTGCAAAGATCTTACTCTGTGAAGTTACTAAAGCATTCAGATAAATGAAGTAAAAAGTACAATATTTCTCTTTAAAAATGTAGTGGAGTACAAAGAGACATGAAAAGAAAATACTCAAGTAAAGTGCAAGCCCCTAAAATTTGTACTTAAGTACAATTGTGAGTAAATGTACTTAGTTACATTCCACCACTGCATGTAACTTGTACCTTTTGTGAAGAGTGAAGGGAGACACTGGTGCATTTGTTTTTTTTCTCTTGCCGACCTACAAAGCAACTGTGGAGTAAATGTATTGCTGATCATATCTAGCCTAACTTTAACCGAGTATGATTTGATTGATTTGCTTATTACATTGACTAAATGTTCTATTTATAAATCTAAATTTGTTAGCAAAAAACAATATTTCAGAGCTATCTGTATCAAGCAATACATTTATTTATTTAATACTATTTATGAATGTAAAAACAAAAAATATTATTATTTCATTATTTCTTTTTCTCTTTTTTGTGCAAACTTTAATCCCCCCCAGGGCGTTGCAACTGTAGACTGTTGTATTTCCACTGTACACACAAGGTTTGACATGCTTGCATATGTAATGTGTACTTTTCTTCAATAAAGTTGATAAAAATAAATAAATCTGGGTTAAAGATCACGTACTGGGCTCCAGAAAAAGAGGTCACAAGCTGAGTGATGGTAACCAGACACCCTCTCAAGCACTGACACACTGCAATACTTTAACAGGCTCTACTCACACACAGAGAGACACAACTGCAGAAAAGTGTGAGAAAACTCATCCAGAGAATAAGGAGCTGGATCTAAATCGACGGTTCTCAACCAGGAGTTTGGTACCCTCAAGGCCCCATAATGGAATCCCAGGGTGTTGCAAAAAACAGAGGAACAGTTTGTTTTCACTATCTAATTTTCCATAAAAACTGAGCCCAGTGTGAGTAAGAGCCAGAGAGTGGCTATTCTGATCATAGATTTCACTTCCACCAAGATTATCTCCTCAACTGCTTTTAACCCTTTGAAACCTGAGCAAAATGGCTTGATTTCTTTCAAAAGTAGGGAAGAGGGTAATGAGCAGCAAGCGCATTACCCCCAAACAGCAATAAATTAGTAAAATTAAAAACAAAAAATTAAAAGAAAACATGTAAAATAAGCAAAATCCTGTACAAAATCAAAATTAAAAACTAAAAAAAAAATTGAAAAAAACAGTGCTGGGGAAAAAAACTATTATAATTATTTGTGGATATTTTCCCTAGTTTTTAGGTAATTTTCTACTAATGTTCCCCTCTTTATTAAAACATTATTTCAAAAAACATTTAAAAGTTTTTAGTTAATTTTCTTGTCACATGATGTAGAAAATTACCTTAAGTTAGTAAAAAAAAAAGCAAACATACAAAAAACCCCAAACAAACTGAGAAAAATGAAAACTAATGTAAAAAGACAAGGCAAACAAGACTTTGGAGGTGCTTAAAAATATATAAGTTTTATTATAGCCTAAATGCAGTTTTTTCCCTGGCTTTAAAAAAATAATTATTTTATAAATCTACTGCTTTCTTGCAATTTGATGAAAACTTCTTAGCAAATTGTTAATTGCCTTTTCACCCATATATTTATTTGCTAAGGATTCCAAAGGTTTTAATACTTGTGAACGGTGTCTGAAAAGTGATTTGGCTCCGTGTTTCAAATGGTTAAATCAGAACTAACAACCCAAATCTTTTCAGCTGGAGGTCCCTGAAGTGTAATCTTATCAAAAGTGACTCAGTAACCTCATCAAGTTAAGGCTCCTTGACATGGAAAGGCTAGAGAACCATTGATCTAGGCTACACAGTTTATTTACAAAATACATCTATATGGATAGCTTCTGTCGCATATTCACTTTCCATACTGAATAACTCTGTCTTCTTGTGCCTGACTTCACTCAAAAATACATGTTTTGTATTTGTATGAAATTTGGATTATATGTGCCTATTTTCTCGAAGTAGCAACAAACGACAGAGTTAAATGATAACCAGATATTTTAAGAGTTTGGCGATGACACGGGAGTCATTGTCTAACTGACGGAATTAAAAATGTAATGTTAGAGCTGGTAGTGGATACAAAGTAACTCACGCTTCTTAACTTATGGTTTACACTTGAAAAATACGTTAAGAGGCGACATTACAGCTCAAAATTAAGTTAACTAACATTAACTTTCGGACCGTTGGACGTAACCGAATTGTTGTCACAAACAGTCGGCGGACTCAGCCTGTGTCTCTGCGGTCCGCTACATAGCCAGAGGACGAGCCAAAAACTGAGCGTAAACTGCACCGACACTTCTGCGCTGACAGAGTCCACTATGAAATGTTAACCAACAGAGCAACCTTTAGCTAAAACTTTTCCACTGAACCGAAAAAACAAATTTTCCCACGTACCTTTCTTGTGTCAAAGTTTTTGTGTACACCTACATGCCCGACAGTAGTGTCAATAACAGAAAAACAAGCCAACGTCCTGTTGTTCCTATCAAAATAAAATCCTTATTGACGAACGTACAGGAAGACCCAGTGGGACAGACTGTATTTAAATAATGTGCAAGTCAGTAGTTAAGTTTAACGCTTTTGTGCCTCAAAGTATGTCCGTTGTACCGCCCTGAACATCAACAGCAGTGGTGGACTGTAATTAAGTAGGCTACATTGACTCAAGCACTGTAGTTAAGTACAAATTTAAGGGACTTCACTTGAGTCTTTTCTTTTCACTTTATGCTTGTACTCTATTACATTCCAGGGGGAAATATTGTACGATCCTTTTTTATTCACCTACATTCATCTGACAGCTTTAGTTACTTTACAGATTAAGAATTTTTGCATTAAAATAAGAAAAAAATATAAAATAGGACGTTGTGTTGTAACTTAAATTACCAAGCCAGTTACCCAAGTACAACTGCAGCATTTTTTTTTTATCAATAAGTCGATTTACAGAAATTAATGGCTGATTATTATGATAAATATTCAAGTTTTCTTTTTTTAAAACTAATTTGGAGTTTTATGATTTTTTTTTCTCGTAATTTTGAAGTTTGTTTTTTTAGGGGCGGGGCTGGGGTGGCTTTTTTTAAATATATTTTTTCTGTCTATTTTTTTTCTTTTAAATAATTTTGAGGTTTTTGGGGTGTGTTGTTTCTTTTTGTATTATATGGGGGGTACTTAAAGTACACGTTCTTGATTATACTTAGTTTAGTACTTACTTAGTTTTACTTATGTGACATTTTCAATGACTTTCATTTGTAACTAAGTACTTTCACAGTGTGGTATAAGTACTTTTACTTAAGGATCTGAATATCACATTTTATTTTGAAGGATATTTTGTCTGTATTCTGATTTACTTGACGCTCGTGACGCACCCCACTCACTGACAGTTCAGTATCTCGGATTGTTATTGGTGAAGAACGTTGCCTTGTAGCCAATCACTGCGCACTTCCTAAGACAGTCCGGCACATTGCCTGCATTGGACCCACAGTGGACTCAAGGTTAGAGAAGGTAACTTTGTCATAGTTTATGAACTTATAGGCTATTTAAATTTATAATGCATAATCTGTAACAAAATTTTTTGGCTAAACGCATAAGTGAGTTAACTATTAGCTTGCCAGCGGACGGTGCAGCATTAGCTGCCTCGTTAGTTTAAGTTAAAGCTAGCTAACGTTAGCATCCATCCATCCGTAAGTGTTAGCAAACAAACGTTAGCGTGTCAGAAAAAACATATTATTCAACATAGCAAAGATATAAATAAGTGATTAGAAATGATGATGACTGATGAGAATACAAAATACCGATCGCTTCTTTGGGCTCATTTGATCTTCCGGTTGTCATAATTTCTCCACACGTATGACCCTCTGAAACCTGAACAAATGGTTTGATTTCTTTCAAAAATATGGTGAAGAGGCGACCAGCAACTTAACAAGATATGGCCAAAAATGAGCCAGAGGGCTACCTGGTTGATCCTGCCAGGAGCATATGCTTGTCTCAAGATTAAGCCATGCAAGTTTTAGTACACACAGTGAAACTGCGAATGGCTCAGATTTATGGACATTTTTTTCCCTGTGTTTTAGTTGATTTTCTACTAATCCTCCCCTCTTTTATTTATTTATTTTTTTACAAAAAATAATTTTTTAGGTAATTTTCTTGTCATGTTTTACTTTTTTAATTGCAATTTGTGAAGACATTTCTTGCTAAGTTGGTCATTGCCTTTTTTCTTCCATGTTTTTTTTTTTTTTTTTACAAAAATTTATAAGATATCAGACTAATTTTCAGGTTTTAAAGGGATAAACCAGGATATCCATCACTCGTCAGTTTTGAGAAATAATCATGACAGCTACTTCTGGTGGCAAAATATGGGTTTTCTGTGGTGTTCTTGTGTTGTTTCCCCAAGAACGTAGTAACAAGTAGTTATTCTTTGCAGGTTTCCTCTGGCCTGTCAGGAAGAAACGCTGTGGCACCATGGGTGTATTATCCACGCTGTTGCGGGGTCTGATCAGAGGAGCGGACAGGATGTCTGAGTTCACTAGCAAGCGTGGATCAAGGACTCATAATAAAGGCAGGGGCTCGCGACCCACAGGAGTGAAGCTCCCCAGCAGGAAATTTCTGTCCATACGGGCCATGATCCCAGAGTTTGTGGTTCCTAACTTAGAGGGATTCAAACTCAAACCCTATGTATCATATCGTTGCCCTCGAGGAACAGAGCCTCCACTCACAGCAGAGAGCGTGTTCGCTGAAGTTGTGGCCCCTCAGATCAGGAAGGACTTTGAAGAGGGCACTTTCAACAAAGATCAGCTGGAGAGATATGGATTTAACCCCAAGCAGGAGGGGAAGCTCTTTAAGCTGTATCCCAAGAACTATGTGCGTTAAAGGTGCACTCACAGTGGGATGTATTCACAACAAGACGCAGACTGAAAGCTGCAGATGCACTGACATCTTCCGGAGAGTCATCACACATGGGACTGTGTAATTATGTTTGTAAAAATCTGTTTCCTACAAGTGGTTGACCTTTTTTGCTACTTGGTCATTGTGCAAAATAAAGCTGACGGCTCTGATCCAGAATTGTGCATTAGTCATTGTAATGATCAGATTAGTAACAGAGATGACTGTTTTGGGGCTATTGATAGATGTTTTTCATATTCTTTTATAGAGAGGAGTATGATATGATTAGTCTTCACTTTTCTCAGAAGCTCTTGACTTAGCTCTTTGAGCAAACTGGCTTGATTTCTTTTTAAAAGCATTGGAAGAAGGCAATGATAGAAGAAATGACCCCAAAATCAACAATAAATTAGTAAAAAGTACTAGAATATTCCCTGAAAGTTATTTATAAGTATGTTGAAAAAAAAAGAAAAACAAATTTAAAGTTGTAATAATTTTGTAATGTCATGTTAGCCCTTTGAAACCTGGACCAACATCATTTTTCTGTACAGGGTACAGCTGCCTTTCACAAGCATTTTTATCTTTTAAACTGGGGAAAACTCTTTTGATTTCTTGTGAAAATGTGGGGGAAAAGGCAATGGGCAACTTGGCAAGTAACGGAAAGAAATTTTTATGTTTTTTTTAAAGAAAAGGCCCCAAATTGATCAAGATTGAAATGTTTAAATACTTATGAAAGGTATCTGAAAACAGCACAAGAAAAGTGATGTTGCTCCAGGTTTTAAAGAGTTAAAGGAGTTGTTCACTCCTACCTCTTTTCCACCAACATGGAACTGGTTCCGTTCCAGTTTCCACACCTAATTCTGATCTGTTCAGAGTATTTCTGAAGTGGCTGCTACAAATTTTGATAAACCACAGCAGGAAAGTTTTCCAAATCATCTCATGATGAAGATCACTACCTCAGATTTCTGGGGATCTGCACAGGTGCTGCCATAACACTTTTACTGAAGCAAAAAGGGGGTTTAAGTTAATTTAAAGGGGAGCCTTAACACCAGCCTTCAACCAGCTAACGCAGGCTAAAATCACAAGCTATCAAGCATCATTAAAGTCATTAAAGCAGTATTTCACCAAAATAAAGAGACTTCTTATGTAAAATTTGGCGCCCTCAGCAGGAGAAAGACACAAACTTTTAAAATTAGTGCTACATGACCAGAGAAAAAGAGAAAAAGGACAGTGACATTCACTCTTGCTGAAAAGGTAAAAAAAAAAAAACCCTACAACTACCACAATGCATTGCACCAATAAATGCTTTTGCTGGTAGGTGACATAGTGCAACCTCATCCGTTTGACACAATGATAGCCATTCGGATCTCTTATTACAGTAAAACTGTAACTAAACCCTCAAACCACTTTTTCAGTTGAAAAGCAATAAATATGGGTATTTAGTGGTGCTGTTTCACCTCCAGATCTTGACATTTGAGTGCAAAGTATTCAAACTCTACATACTGTGTTATAAAAATGCATAGTGACTGCCCTCAAAAGTTTGAAACCTGCTATTGCAGCTGAGTTTTGCTAGTGGCTGATTCATCACCAACTGACCCCCCGTCGCCGCCCTCTCACCAACCGACCTAGCCCCACCTGTCTTGGCCAGCCTCCCAGCCCTGCCTATTTTTGAATACTTTTCTTCACATTTCAGGGAAGGGGCACTTAAGGCAAAAGTGGGGGTTAAGCTACAAAATCTTTCTGAAAGCATTTGAGGAGAGAAATAATGCAACTCAGTAACAGAATCTTGGTTTGGATTTGATCAGCACTGCTCAGGCGTACATATTAGTCTCTGCTTTTCAGTCCTCACTGTGCAGGAAGCAATACGGCGCCCGTTAAAATACATTTCTGAAAACATATTAGGAGTGATATAGGCAAAGCAGTAACATTATCTTGATTAATATTCAATCAACACTGCCTATTTTTACTGTTTGATTGGATTTCAGTCTGAGTTTGACAGACAGAGAGAGGGGCGGGTCTGTCTCTTGATCAGCAATGAACTCTTTACGTCTGTGATGGTGGCAGCATGGGTAGCGGCTATATGAAAATGCAGAGGTATATTTCCTGTAGCCCCAAGAGCCAGCAAAACACCACTAAATGATAAAAAATACATCAGATAGCTAAGTTTGGCTGTGTACATGTGGGGTGGGGGTCTCTAGGCACTAGGTGGGTTTCCATTAACCGTCAAATTGCCCAAACTGAAACTGACAATATAAAATACGTCTAATGGAAACACGTGAATTTTGAAAAAACTCCATTTATTTAGCTTGCCTTTCCAGTATGGCTCCATAACACGCCTATATGGCCTTGGATTAGAAATAATGACAGCTCCACCTGTAGAAATAAAGCTGCAAATGTTTTGAACATCCAGTCAAAAAACATCACTCTCGCAATTGTGTTTTATCATCATTTTGAAATGATTGTTTAGGTTTTGTGCAAATCTGTAATGGAAACCTGCCTACTGGTTAGATGGGGGAAGTTAACCACAGTTCATCTACACATACTACCCATATTGTTTTGATACAGAGCAGGTTGAAAATTGGTGAAGTATGCCACAAGACATCTGTTGTGAGGATTTTAAGCTACTTATGTTTAAATAAGTTTATCAAAATTAAGCGTTGAAGTGTTATGAAAATATATGGTTTTCCTCATTGCATATTCTGTGGGGAGTAATTCCCCAATAAGTGAGGGGGCTTGTCTTCATTGTGAAGACAGTGGGTGGAATAACAGTGAAACATGCTGTGCTGCAGTTAGGCCGTACATTCTGCTTCACTTAGGTGCATGTTAGAATTGGATAGAAGGTATTTGTATAGAGTCAGTGCAGCCGGAGCTCCGGGCTGGTCAGCATTGCTCTGACTCCTGTACAGCCTCATCTGGACTCCAGTCCCAGCGCCACACATGCAGCATGTGGTCATAGAATGAGCAGCTCGCCAGCAGACAGGACAATGAAGGGGCGTCTTCGTTTGAGTTGAGGACAGGGCCTGCAGAAGGGGTGACGGAGGGCGCTGCAATGCCCTCTGGGATGTATCGTCCTGCGTCGTCCTCCAGGGAGGTGTCAAAGCTGGCGGTGGGAGATTCGTACTGAATCCTCAGGTGTCCTGCTGCGCTCTCTGTGAGGCTTTGCTTTGGTTCTGCGGCAGTGGGGGAGCAGGGAGCCGCTTCCTCCAGGGACAGTTGCGACCAGTCTGCTCCGTACGCCAGCGAGTTGTGGAGGATATAGGAGGCGAGGACAGGACACGCTCCTACACTGCCCGCTGGATAATTACAGGAGAAACTTTAATCAATAATTGCTCATTTAAGGTATTCAGGTGCTAATAGGAAATAGTAGTATTTTCTCCATATGCCAAATATGGTAAAAAAAAATGTAATACATGTTCTTGTGCTTTACTGGCTGTGAGCTCAAAATGTACAGCTTGAATGGAGTATTTTGTAACAACACAGAGTGAGTATTTCCCTTCTGGCCTTCTCTACTTCATACTGACCCAGGGCCTGCTGGCATTGCAGGATGTGGAAGTCATTGTGCATGCAGGCTGCCAGCAGCAGGTGCTGATGGGTCGGGTGCCACTTCAGCCTCCACACCCCTCCACCAATGGGAGTCTCGCTGAGAGGCTGCCGCATGTTTCTGCCGTCCCACAGCAGAACCTGCTCATCATAACTGCAGAGGGAGAAACCCAGATTACGAGGCTCACACACCATCACATCACATGACTGAAAGGATGAGTCAGCTGATAGTTTACTAGACCACAAAGGGAGGAAGCAATGGTGTTCAGCAGTAACCACAATCATGCTAAAGCTAATTCTCACACAGTGCCAAGTTACCATAGACTGTGGTATTTACCTGCCTGTAGCCAGGATGTGCTCCCGCTGTGGGTTACTGTGAATGCTGCACACACCCATTGAGTGCCTTCAAGAGAACACAGCACAAACTGTTAATGTACCTAAACAGACAGACCACCTCCATGTTTACACAATCATCAGTGCTCACCTTTTACTGGTGAAGGTGGGGCAGGAGGGACCAACCCGGAGATCCCAGCCTTTTAGTTTGCAATCATCACCACCTGTTGAGGAAAGACACACACAGAGGAAAAGGTGTAAATGCATATACGAGCATATAGAAAGGATTATTCACAGCAGCCCTACGAACAGTGTAGATCAGTTGACAGTTCTTCCTTTTCCTCAGTTCTCCAGATTGTGACATGTTCTTTTATACCCACAGATGTTCGTGTGTTCAACATTTGTGTTTCCACTTGTTTTGGACAGTTTTCCCTTATCAGTTAACAAGATTAACTTCCCACGACAGACACATCAGGTTTCCCCTTTACCTTGGAATCCAACCAACTATCTCCACTTACTATGTGTGTGTGTGGTGTACTTTGGCCTTTTCCCAGAATGTAAGATGTTCCCTACTCGTGTTCTTGGTTTTACCAGATGTTTTTGGAAGACGTGTTCTTGGCTTTTTCCAAATGTTTTGTTCCGCGCCGGTCCAGGTCACAGTGACCCAGCGCATTCAGGGCTGTTTACGTCCCAGTGCTACAGGGACGTAAACAGCCCTGAATGTTTGACCCTATCATTCTCCTACAGGATCAATAAAAAGAAGCAAACTCCAAGGCTGAAAAATGAAACCAGTGCACAAGTGCTGAAAACTGCATTTCTTTAACAAACAATTGAGGCTGGCTCAAAAAAAGGGTCAATCCCCTCTGACCCCCATGTTAAAATGCCTAACTTTACAGCAAAACAAACATGTTTGTGGTCTGGTACAAAGAAAACTATTGTAGGATACAAAATTATGTTTATTTATTTTTTTACTAAAAACATTATTTTGTAGCCATACCACCAGCCACTCCGCAAGATCCTAACCAGTCCCTCCAAGATTTTTGCTGGCTGTTTTTGTGACTGTTACAGCTTTTCTAAAAAAAAATCTGGTGAAAGTAAAAAATTGCAAAAAAAGGTGAAAAGCTGTCTCAGTTAGCACTCACTAGGCAGGTTTCCATTACAGATTTGCGCAAAACTTGAGCAATATTTTTGAAATGTCATTAAAAGAAATATTGCGTGATGTGTTTCCTCTGAGTGATGTTATGTGACTTCTCCTCTTGCTATAACATTCCAAGAAGCATGATGATGGATGTTCAAAACATTAGCAGCTTTATTTCTATTGCAGCCACCTCACTAGCCGTCATTATTTTCAATCCAAGGCCATGAAGGCGTGATATGGAGCCATAATGGAAAGGCAAGCCATACTGGGAGGTGATAGTCCACGATTTCACAGAGGAATTGTGGATTCAAAACTTGCAGATGATCCACTCAACTTTTGAAGAGTTATGTGATGCAGTAACATCTCTTGTAGCTCCTGCTGCATCATGAGGGAGCCAGTTCCTACTGACAAGCACATAGCCATAGCATTATCAGTGTTTCCATTGCAGTTTTGCCAAACATGACTTTTTTGAATCGCTTGAAATATCACCTCATGTGAGCATAAAAACTTTTTTTGTCAATAAATAGGAGTTTTTTCTACATTGATGTGTTTCCATTATTTTATCTTTGCAGTTTTAATCTGAGCTGTGAGATGCTAACAGTTATTCCTGTCAGTCTGTGTGTGAGACTGTCCCTGCTTAAGTTGTGGTGATTGGACAAAATTGCAAGGTTGCAGAGAATTTGGGGGGAATGGCTGAAATTGTTGTGATCACAACATTGTGAAATCCTGGAGGAACTCCCGCTATCAAAGCACGGCTCAGGCTACAATGGGCTCTAGTTGTCAACTGGTTGTTTAGTTCACTCCATCAGAGCACCGTGCTCACACTGAGCTGACAGACAGCACACAGTTCACACTGTTTTTATGCAGTTTCAGAGCATCCTGACATTCAGCGAATCTAGGCAGGCTGAGAACTTGGGGGCCTTAATAATGAGGGCTTCAGAAAGGTCAGACACAGCCTTGCAAGTGGTCACTTAAAATATGACAGATGATGATTTAAAGCAGAGTTACCAGAATAAAGCAGCTGTGTGTCCCAGTAGGAGAAGGCTGCGATCCAGGCCTCAAAGTCATGGGCCTTCCACTGTGACAGAGCCGTCAGAGCACCTTCAGCCAGAGAGAGGACGCTGACGCAACCTGCAGAGTCACTGCACACCACCCGCACATCTCCACTGCTCAGACAAACAGGAGACCATCAGCCCAACCAGAGTCTGGAACCCACTTACTACTGATAAAATGATCACCCCAATTTCAATTCCTTATTTTTTAAATTTTTTTTCTGTGTGTGTATATTATTAATGATGTAATACTTTTTTCCTACCAAAATAAACACATACTGTATGCAGGTTGTGTAATGTCACAAAATGTGACATTAACCCTCTGAAACCTGAGCAAATTAACTTGATTTCTTTCAAAAACATGGGAAATGGCAAAGAGCAACTTAAGAAGCAATGACCCAAAAATTAGCAGAAAAAATAAAAAGTACAAGAAAATTACTTTTAAAAAAGATTATATATAATTTATATATATATATATATATATATATATATATATATAAATACACATATATATATATACATATGATTATGATAACTATAATTATAGTTTTGAAGACATTGTACTTCTAGCTTCTTTTTTTTTTTAAAAAATTCCAAATACACTAATTCTTTGCAACTTGCAGAACAGTTGTATTTATCTGATGTTTTCAAACAAAAGCTAACCAATTTGCTGAGATTTTGAGGTTTAAATACTTGTGAAGACATCTAAACACAGCACATAAAGTGATGTTGATACAGGTTTCAAAGGGTTAACCGTTGTATGTAAAAACACAACTGCAGGTACTGGGGCTCTGAACTATTCTGAGTTTGTTACCTTTCCATTCTTCCAGTGGACCAGTCCAATGACAGAGCCAGCCGCTCGGCTCCCACCTCCAAACTGCACAGAGGGTGCAGACTGCGGGCCCCTTCCTACTGGAAACACATTGATGAGTGCACACAACCACATCAACAACTAGAGTCACACAAACTGTTATTAACAGGGATAGAACAGAATAAACACACACACACACACACACATCACATCATATCAGTGAACTAAATGGTTATTAAGCATTTATGTGGCCTACTGAATAAATAATGTGTTTACTTCAGCTAGCACACATTTACTGTCCTCCCCTCTAAACACACTGAAGGGCTTTTGTGTGTGTGTGTGTGTGTGTGTGTGTGTGTTTGTGTTTGTTTGTGTAGTAACTAACTATTAAAGGTACAGTAGCTCAGTAAAACAGCTGTGCAAGCCTGTAATGTTTCCATGCTGTTGACAGTGTGTCAGGTGTTTTGTTGGACAGCAGTATGTTGTAAGACTTTTGTCCATCCAAAATAAACTCTGCTGTCCCTATCACATGACACAGTCCAGTACAAACCACAGAAAAAATAGGTTGCAACTTTGTAAAGGTCACCTTATGATGAGGACTGTGATTGACGAGTGTTTTAGGGTTTTGTATTCTGCCATCAATTGTATGAATGCTAAACTTATGAGTACCTTCCGTTGCCTCATTATTTATGCTATTTATTAGGGCACGGTTTGACATAGACTTGATATAACTTATATTAGTTAAGTATTTAAATGTTTATTTTTACTCTTCTGATGTATTATGAGGGGAAGTGACATGGGAAAAACAGAGGAGACTGTATTAGCACTCTTTGTTTGGGAGGTCGGCGTTACACGGGTTCCAGATACTTTTTGCTAAAGGATTTAACTGCAATTGTGGATATTCTGAAGGCGCTATTGTGCATTACTGCATGGCACGATCTATTCTGCCAATGGGTCATGTGGTGAGATTGCATGGCTTTGTTTTGTCTGCCTACTACCTATTTGCTGTTTAGGCATTTCTTTAAGGCAACGCAAGTTAAGGCAACTGGTTTATAAAGCAGACGTCAGTTACAATGGACAGCTATGGCTCAGGAGGTAGAGCGGGCCATCCTCTCCTTCAGTTAACATGTCAATGTATCCTTGGGCAAGATAATAAACCCACATTGCTCCCGGAAATTGTTTCATCAATTTGTAGGTGTGTGAGTTTTTTAAAACTGAGCAGCAGGTGGCAACTTGTATCATAGCCTCAGCAAAGCGCTTTGAGTAGTTAAACACATAGAAAAGCGCTATAAAAGTCAATTTACGATGCTATTCTGTATACAAACTCAACTATTCCTATACTGTGCTTTGTATGCATTCTTTGCTCAAAGAAGATGCCATAATAATGAGTGACATTATAACGGCTTAGAATTATGTCCTCGGCCTTCGAAAAAATGGCCCATTTGGACCTCCTGTGGTAAAAAAGGCAGCTTTCAACCAAATCTGGTCTCACAGGCAGATGTACATAATTAATGATCAATCAATGGTCCTGTCAAAAACATTTCACTGCAAGTGGCCCAAATCTGATTTTTACCCCTTTGTGTGACCCAGATTGATTGTTCAATGACAGTGTGAACAGCACAAATCACATAGAATCTGATCTTTTTAAATCAAATTTGGGCCACTTTCATATGTGGCTCTAAATCAAATACAGAGCTGACTTTTTGAAATGTGACCTCAGTCTGAACAGCCATGAGACCTGCATCAGAATTAAATGCAACTTTTACATCACTCTAGATCGACATCCTGCTATAATAAATATAAAAATAAAATAAAATGCATATTCCTCCACAGTGGGATTCCCAATCAATCTGAAACTGCACATGGGCATTGACAGCTGCCACAGGTAGAATCTGACAAAACCTGCTTTTGTTGGCCAGCAGAGATTTAAGTTCATCCCAGTAAACACTGGTGTTGCTGATTAATGAAAGCAAGCAGTTTGCCTCTGCCTGGATGTTTTTAATTATTGTGATGGTAATGAAGCTTAGTGGAAGTTACACGGACAAGCAAGATACTTGGCGTGAAAATAAACATACATGATATAAACAAATGCAGAGACTGGAAATAATTTTTACCATGCACACGTCAAAACAGCCCGAGAATTAGCAGCCAGTAGCAGCTAAAGTAAAGGGCTTCAGTTACTACGCCATGTTTGGAATGGAATTTTTCTCCTTGTTTCCATCCATATACAGCGAGCTGAGAGTGACGTTTTATTGTTCTTCTGGGCGTTCAGGCCACATCAGGGCTATGACCAATCCACACTGGACTCTGATACTGGCCATAATTTAAATGGGAATATGAACAGCTACTGTACATTAAAAAAGTCAAGTCTTGACAATGTTTTGAAATGAGCACTTAGGCTTGCAGCGCGAACGTAGTGTGACTTGCTGATTCTGCTCACAAATATCAGCTAAATGCCTGAAACTATCAGATTTCAGTGGCTGTGATTTCTCTGATGCCTCACTCCTCACCTGACTGTCGGACAGCGTGTACAGCTGCAGCTCTCCAGTGGCGGCTGCCATCCCCAGCAGGGCCTCCCCACACACCGGCACATGGCACCTGACGACATGCAAAATAATGAACAAGAAGGAAGCAGACAGTGACAGCTGGTGACACACTGGTGAAACTGGATTTCTTACCATTTCAAATCTAGAATGGCCGCTGTGTCTATGCGCTGTAGCTCAGTGAGAGGGGGGCTCATCGATCCCTCTCGCCGGAATTCAAAAAGATACAAACGACCGGTCCGGCTCGGGGTGGCATCCTCCTCACCTGTCTACAAGAAGAATGTAATCATCAGTCAACAGTCAGACATCAACAGAAGCATCAGTGACTGTAGTCTCAACATGTACCTGTTACTGCTGCATAAAAAATAAATGTCCAGTGCATAGAATTTAGGGGAATATAAAGGCAGAAATGGATAATAATATTCATAAAAATGTTTTGATTAGTTTGTAATCACCTGAAACTGAGAATCATGATTTGTTAATTTAGAATGAGCCTTAAAAATCTACATACCACAGACAGAATATATAGAGGGACAGCATGGCAACTCCACCAAAGTGAAGCCAAAACATCTGGATCGCCCCCTGGTGGCTGGCTGCAGTTTAAGTCATAAAGCCCACCTCTTTCACATTAGTAAATGGGACATACGTTAAACTAAACGTGACAGCCAATCCATGCACTCCCGTGCTATGGGGCTGCTCGCATTTGCTCAGACCGGTGTTTTGGCGGTAACTCCCCCATCGCAGATATCACTGCTACTCAGGCTACGAATGACCTTGCCAGTGCAAGATGGCAGCAGCCATATCCAGGATATTTTAGCTGCACTTACGCACAGCAGGGCTAAATGGGAATGCTTTGTCCATCTTAATATACAGACTATGATCCGGTCCTCATGATTTTGGAGTTTCAAAGGATAAGTCCAGATCCACCAGAGTCACACAGTAAGACAAACTAACTAACTGATTGAAGCAGCAGCACATCAGAAGCTCCTGTGTTCAGCGAGCTAAAATGTTTTTGTCATTGGTGTGTGGTGGCTTTGATGAGAGCATAGATAGGAAACTGAAGCCGTTAACGGCTTCCTCTTCGAACAGGGCAGCTCAAGCTGTGAAAATACTCTCTAAATAGTGTACATTTAAACTGATATGGACATTTTTTTTAGGTGGCTAAAATATGCTTTGTTGCTCACCTCGAACCACAGCGTTACATTGTGTCAGTAGTCCTGCCTGCTTGTCCAAACTGGGGGCCTGTTAACTGACATCTACTCTATATAAACCACTGACTATGGATAAGTACCCCATACAAGCCCACCTCTAACAATCCAAACTATCCCTTTAAAACAGGTAGTTCTAGTTTGATTCATCCAGTGAGGTCAAAAGAGCCAAATCAATGCCTCTGTACTGTGAAAGCACTGTGTTCCTGTGGACAGTAACTACGACAGAGAGGTTTGATTTTAGGCTGTTATGTCATACCCTGTTCACAGACAGGAAGGGAACATGTGACACAGAAACTGGAAATGAAAACAGGTCAGGTAGCTGAGTGTCTATTTTCTGCTCATTCGAGTGATTATCTGCTGTTATTCAGTCTCACCCCTTTCTGCAGCTGGTATGTCCCGCAGGCCAGGATGTCGTGGCTCGGTGCAACAGGACACCACTCCACCGTGTCCGCGCTCAGCTCCGTGTCGAACACCTGTAGATTTCGGGTCCTCGACTTCCAAGCCATGGCCGCCTGCTTTGCATACCGTTAATGAGCCGGTGGAGGAACTGAATAAAGCAAAATTATATCCCGTTACGTCTCGACTGTAAAAACAAACTCAGAGAAGTCCATCCAGTAGTTAGCACGTTAAGACCTTCAGCAATGACATCCCCTCGCTAACTTCTATTAAGCTAACGTTATCTGAGCTAACTAAATACTCTATTTGGCAGTTAGCTAGCAAGCTAAACTCAACTCACTGTAGTGTCGAGCAGCGCAGACTGTCTACACCTGGACACTGCAGACAATGAGGAGATATTTAACAGCCGAACAAAGTGCCTAACGTTCAGTTAACTTTTGTTTAACAGTGAATATCCACACCACATTTCATTATCAACAAAACTCACATGTGAGCCAGCCCCGAGCCGAGCTGACAAGCCTGTGCGTCGTTATGTCATCGCTGGGCGTCAGGGTGCATTCAAGAAACACAACCGCCTCATGATATGAATTCAATCTGTAGGCTACAAAAAAATCTTTAATTTCTGGAAAAAAAGGAGAAAAAAAACACAAAAGTTGTACGACATTCTAAACTGTTACTGTAAAAGATAACAAAGAAGCGTGTGTCCCCCTTGTGCGGCGAGTTATTTTTTTAAAGTTAATTAAACCCTTTTAACATCTGGATCGACGTCAATTTTCTTGTGCTGCATTCAGACGTCTTGTACTCTGAAACAAAACACAACCAAAAAAACATAATGACCACACACACACACACACACACACACACACACACACACACACACACACACAAAGTTGTTTGTTGTCCTCATGTTTTTCAAGCCAATTTGCTCAGGCTTCAAAGGGTATTGTATTGTAATTATCATAATATTTTCTCTATTCCAATTACATTCAAACTGAAGGCTGAATGTACTTCCCTTATAATCAATGTTCTATCTGTATTATAGGATGTTTTTTTTTTTTAAATTGTGTTTATTATGGCACTTTCTTCATACTTCCCTGTAGTTTTTGGGTGTGAATGATGCCATAATTGTAAATTTTCAGTAAGAAAGAGGAGAAAAGTCTTCCCAGTGCAGATGAAAAAAAGAAGAAAAGAAATAAAGTTCCAAGGTTTTGGAAAACTGATCACCCTCCTCCGTGATTACATTGGTTAAATGAATTGTAAAGCCACATCCAATCAAATCAAGTCTATTACAACATACGATGGAAGAATCAGGACTTTTTGAAAATTTGGCAACCACATGTAGATTTAATGGCAAGATAGGCAGCTTTAGGTACTACTGCTAAATGTTAATGTTTTCCAAGCAGCCGATATATTCAAAACGGCGGCATACAAAACTGGCCAACATTTGGTATTGCATTCATGCAAAAAATTAGTATAAGACCTCAGTGAAGCAACTGCCCAAACCCAAGGGGAGTCACTGCTGTTATCCTTAGCATGTTATATTATAGAAAGAGATCACTGTTTAAGTTAGTACAGTGTTTGTTCATTTTGTTGTTTTTGTTTTCTGACAAACCACACATATACAAAATATTGGTAAAAGGTACTGCACAAGTAAAAAATAAAATAAAATAAAAATAACAGTTATATAGCATATCTGAAATGTTCAAGTAAAATGCATAATACAAATGATAAAAATGTTAAAGACAAATAAACAGACAAGAAAATAAATAAATTAAATGAATAATGGATAATGTGAATAAAAAAAATGAAAAATTAATAATAAAGTAAATAAATTATTAAAAAGCAATGTACAAACAAAACCCCAAAATATATAATAAGAAAAATAAACAGATGCACAAACATTGGATTTGGGGAAACAGTGGCATCATTTTCCAAAAGCTTGACACTTTTATTGATGTCAATTAAGCTGTCTGACTTAAGAAGAGTTTCCAGCTCCAGGAGGAAAGACGCAAACTTTGGAGCTGACTTGGAGAATTTCTGTTTGTGAGTGAAAAATTTAGCGCTTAAAATTACGGAACTCACAAAATATTCCAGAGGTCTATTGTCTGAATTATCATAATAACAGATTATATTCTTATATATATCTTATATATACCCTATAGTCCAGATCTGCCTAACATCAAAAAGTAGATGTGTAATAGTTTCTGCATTATGTTTGCAAAAGGTCCAGTGTTTTTGCATTTAGGCAGAGTGCAGATGGTTGTATGGAGAGTGATACACGTGTGACGTCAGGAGGCCTCGCTCGCGGTGGTCACGTGATTTTTGCCCTGTGTGCCACAAGCAACATCCAGCCGCTGTTCTCGAGGAGTCCACTTTCACTGTAACATCAGCAGCTAGCACAGACAAACACAATGGATTTCAACGTGAAGAAGTTAGCTTGCGGTGCTGGAGTGTTTTTCACGCGAGCTGTCCAGGTAATTAATTCCTCGTGCACAGCACTTTGGTTCGGCCGAAGCTCGCTTCCATTTTGACAGCCAGCTGTTACTGACGTTACTGACTACTGTTACGGTACAGTAACACTGTACGCTCTGTATTGTATCGCTAACGTAACACGACATGTTAGCATAGGAAGGAGATACTACTTGATATTCTGCTAACTGCTACGTCGGGGGAGTAGTTGAGGCCTGCATTGTTAATAAACAGCGTTATCTAAATGCTGTTAATGACAGTGTTGTTAGCCTCTAAGATAACGTTATCTCGTCAATGTAACGTTATATTTAGGCCAAGCTAGCGCACTAATTGTCGCTAGTATAAATGAATCATGGGTTAGAGTGTTAAGAGCTTAGCAGACTGTAACCGAAAACATTCATTTTGACAATTGTGAGTGTGATAAGAGGGAACGACATGACTGTCAGGTGAGCAAGAGTTGCTCGTGAGCCGGACCCTCCATGACGTCATGATATCGCGTTAATTCCCCAGCTTTTTAAAACTAGTATATTAATAAATAATAATAAACACAAAATTTATATATAAATAAATAATAATAATCAGAAATGAGAAAAAATGAAATTGAAAAAAAAAATTAAATTAATTACTCAAAATTAATTATATGTTATATATATGTTTCTGACTTTTAATGTTAAATATGCAAGCTGCAGTTCCTAACTGGATTGTAAACTGAACTGTTATAAAATATATAAATAAACAAACTAGACGAGATAGGAACAGTTATGTCTCCGTAATTCAGTGTGTGTGTGTGTGTGTGTGTGTGTGTGTGTGTGTGTTTGTGTGTGTGTGTGTGTGTGTGTGTGTGTGTGTATGCTCTGTCTCAGTACACAGAGGAGAAGTTGGGCCAGGCGGAGAAGACGGAGTTGGATGCTCACTTTGAGAACCTGATGAGCCGTGCAGACTGCACCAAACACTGGACTGAGAAGATCTACAGACAGACTGAGGTCCTGCTGCAGCCCAACCCAAGTATGTCATCAGTAGAACTATACTGTCATTACAGGTGTAAAGAGTATTCTACATAGCATCTTAAAGCAGAACTACTGCTATGCAGATGTTTTGACCTAATTCTATCTGAGAGGGAAATAATAGCTTATTTATAATTCACTTTTAGCCAGGGATGTTTCTAATAATGATGATAATAAACTTTATTTATAGAGCACTTTTCATACAAGGGATGAAGCTCAAAGTACTTCACAATAAAAATGCAACACAATTAACAAGACAAGCAATTAAAAAACAGGCAGTGATAAACAAAAAGTCAAAGTAAAAAGTACACAGACCAGTAAGGATAGCAAAAATGAGAGAACTGATATAAAATAATAATTACATGAATTAAAAGCCAGACTAAATAAGTACGTTTTCAGCTGTCATTTAGCTTTTGGAAGGGTATTCCATAATTTTGGAGCAAAAGCTGCACTGTCTATTTTCTCGTGCATACAATTGTGTGTATATAAAAGCACAGCAACATAAGATCTAAGAGCTCGTAAAAGGTTATAGAACGACACAAAGTCTGCAACGTAGGCTGGTCCCCAACCATTAACAGCTTTAAAAACAAGTCAAATCACCTTAATATCAAATCTAAAAGGTACTGGAAGCCAGTGGAGTAAAGCTTAAACTGGGGTAATATGTTCACTCTTCCTTGTTTTGGTAAAAAGCACAATTCTGAATCAGCTGAAGTTTCTCGATTGACTGTTTCAGAAGACCAGTAAAAAGAGCATTGCAATAATCTTAATTGATTTGAAATAAAAGCATGGATAATTGCTGATTCTGATTAAAATGAGATAACAGATCAGATAGTTTCCATGTCATACAGAACACAATTAAACTAGTTAATTTTATGAATAGTGAACAACAAAATAAAGTCCAACAAATTCATGTTGTGCTGATGGAAAAATGACAGGTCACCGCAAGAAAAAAAAACACTTTGTTTCCCTTTCACAGACTGTATTTCTTATTAGAATTTATGAAATTTTAGTCCAGTGAATGTTACTTTTTTTTTTAACCATCAGTGTAATTAATTCAGTTGTACAATTAGACAGTACAGTAGTAGTAGTAGTAGTAGTAGTAGTAGTAGTAGTAGTAGTAGTACAATAGGCAGAAGGCTTGGGTGGTATCAGAGTATACCAGGGTATTTAGAAATCCCGACAGTATGGTTTTCAGAGCCTTCATAAATACGGGCATTCTTCTTTCTATTAAACTCAGTGTGTGTGTAGTGCACAGGACGCACCAACAGAGGTGAGTCTGCAGCCTCTACTGATGGAGCATGCAGCTGAGCTGACAGACACTGTGACTCCAATCGGCCTTTTCTGTTGGTACTTTCGGCCATGTCGAGTCAAATCATGCTCCGCCAATTTGTGTTTCCTTTGTCAATTTAAACGTGTTCAGCTATGCCAAGCCCTGCCAGAGTTGGACCCTCTTCGAAGTAGGGCCATAAAGGCACCTGATAGCCTTTAAGCTGGCAGCTGTGACATCGTGCCAACCTCTGACACCCCCCCCCCCCCCACCCAAAAAAAACATGTGTTGCTAGACTCCACTCACCTCTGTCTGTGGAGGTAACCAGAGAGAAAGACATGTTAAGTGTCTGTGTGTACAGCTCTCAGTACCTCAGTAGCTTGTGGTGTGGTGTGGGGACTACGTCATAAGACAGATACCACCCAAGCCTAATAGACAGTTCAACACTTTGTCGAAGTCAAGTAATGGTGAAAGGACCATGTCGGTGGCATTGCATGTTTTAGCCCATTTGCTAGAAAGTGTGTATGCCTGTATTACATCTGAGCATATTGCATACTTACACCATATGTAGTGTTTGGATAGATTCCTCTGTCTAGGCAACCAGTGGTTTGTGCTCATTTTGTGATATCTATGAAAATGTTCAAAATTTTAAAATCATCTCTATTGTCTTTATAGTTGTGTCAAAGTTATGTCATGGTCATATGGTAAATGAACGGCATGCAGGTACAAGTGTGACTCATGAAATTGAAAAGTTTTTTTACAGTTCTTGTGGGTCAGGCTTTGCATCCCCTGCAATACGCATTTAATAATAACAACAAAAGAGTGATTTACTCCACATAAATGGATCCCCCTGAAAACCTGTCGGTCAACTTCATTTAATCTTTTAAGTCATCAAGTCCCACTTGTCTAGGAGCTACAGTTTCTTGTAGGACTGATAGTATGAATACAGAGCACTGAGGTGCTGTAAGCCTGAGCCGTGTTACCTTCTAGTAATCATGCATTGTAGAAAAGAAAAGGCCTCCCTTGTCATCTCTAGGTTTTGCCCTTCTGGAAATGTTTCGTTTTAGATAAACTTTTTGTAGGAGTTGCTAACACCAATTTTTTTATTTTATTATTATTTTTTTTTACAATGTTTAAATCCATATTTACTAGCTGTCAATCCTCTTTTTTTGCATCTGTGTTCTTATGTGCATGCAGAACACAAAACGGGGACCCACCTGTAAATATGTAACTCCATGGCAGCACTAGTGGTCAAAAACTCCATAAGGTTCCTCTCAAATGGTGCAACTTTGACCAAAAAAAAGGCAAATTAAGTTTGTAGTTAATGGGCTCAAACATGCAAAACCACAGTATGGTCCTTACAGTAATCACGAACAGACAAATGCTATTATATAAATACTTATCTCTGATCAGGATCGTCATACCAAATGTCAGTCAGTCAGTCAGTCAGTGCAGTTATGAAACATTGTGCAAGAAAGTAGTCAAAATATCTGCAAAGACTTCAATTCAAAGAGGTCAGATATTTGTAGTATATTATAGGTTGGAGTTTTACAGTGACATGAGATGACATACTAGAGAATAGGGAGCTCTAACGTGTGACTTTTTGATTCTCCATGCTACAGTTGATCACACTGGTAAGTATTCTGCCTTCCTCTTTTAGCGCTGTGCTGTGGAAACCTCTCATGCCTTTAAATAGTTAGTGCAGAGAAGGAATTCATGAACATTAACCAGATCAAATCAGCACAGGACTTTTTTGGTATTAAGATCTTCTAAGTTGGCTGCAAAATAAAATTTCAGGGTTTTGCTCAGAGATGAGCATTGAATGAACCCTTTTCTGGCTCACAGCTGATTGTGAGTCAGCACATGTTGTACATGGGTCATAGGTAATTTATGCCAAATGGTTGTATAAGTGAAACTTCAGCCCCTTTTTAACCATTTGAAACCTGAAGTGACCTCACTTTTCTTGTGCTGCTTGCATATAAGTATTTAAACCTTTGAACTCTGAGCAAATTGGGGCAATTTCGTTCAGAAACATGGGAGAAAAGGCAATTAGCGACTTGGTAAGAAATGTTCCACAGATTTCAAGAAATAAGTAGATTTAGAAAATTGTTTTTAAAAGGCTAGGGAAAATGTTTAGGGAAAAAAGCTAGGGAAAACCTTTATGTATAACTACCACATTAAAGATATGAAATTATGTTACAGAATTGCTTATTTTCAGGTACTTTTCTTGCACCACTTTCTTGTGCTGCTGATTGGCTTCGTCCCATGTTTTTGAAAGTTATCAACCCAATTTGCTCAGGTTTCAAAGGGTTAATTTAATCTCTCTTTGACTGGCCTTAGCCAGACAGTCTGTTTTTCTTTGTTGACGTGGTTATTCATCTCCTCTTTTTCATGTTTGTCCTGCTATACATCTCAATTGTGATATTTGGGTATTCTGTCCATATTTAATAACAGAGGAGTATCTCCTCCTGTCTGTTTTGTCAGTATTATTCAGGCCAAGATAGACAGGTTTCTCTTCTTTCATGCTCCTAAAGTGACTGTCTTTAATCAAACTTCAAAGTTCAAAAGAGCACAATGAGTCATTTTTTTAGTCAAGTGATCCTCAGAAAAATCAGGACCAAAACTGTAAACAAAAATATACAGTGAGACAATAACAGCAAGGCCAAGTCCTCGGTCAGTTTACATGGAGTAAGTCCAGCAAACTTTAAGGTGCTGTTGAAAATTAAAAGGAGGTCACAGAAGAGGAAAACGTTCTTAGGGCAGTCCCTGGACATAGCAAGGAGAAAAGAAATATGAAAATCTACATTTGTGGTGATGTTGATGTTTATGGAGTATGTAAACCATAATTTTTCAGTGAGTTTTCTTGCTCATGCTTGTCTTGTTGTTCAAATTTTTCACAAGTACAACATGACTTGTCAGCAATCTAGCGGAATAATTTCTTGGGTAAATTTTTATGTCTCTATTATGACCCTTTTATCACTGTGCAATTAACAGTAGAAAGTGTTTACACATTTTGCCTTAAAAACCGTACTTGTGGAAAACGTGTACTACATAGCTTTTGTAATTCTGTGGTTCAGCTCATCCATGATATTCATTTATCCTACATAACAGACATTAGACTCGGGTGGTACTTTGGTAACAAAGCGTTCACTGGTATTTTAATTCTGGCACTACAGTAAATACCAAGATTTGTTTTGAAACTAGGTGAGGCTCAGGGACTAGTCCAATGAGGTTTGTGGTGGTCTTGAGCCAGAATAGTCCAACAGAACACACATTTAGCAGGACATAGTTGCCACTGTGCTAAGTGGAGGTCAGCCTCAGGATCTGTTTCAAGCAAAATGAGTGCACCCACAAACAAAGCGCTCTCTGTGTTACGCTGTGATGTAAAGTCAACTCTACCAGTGTGACTTCCATTTGAAAAGGCTGTTGCTAGACAACAGTTCAGAGTACAATGGCTTTATCAAAGCTTTTCAGTCTGAAATGGCTGTTAACAGGGGTTCATGAGAGTGCATCAGACCTTACATTATAGTAATATCCCTTGTTCCCCAAATTACATCTGGTTCTTGAACTGGTTCTGTCCAGGTGTCTTGGAACCTTGGTGCTATCTAGCCTGTGTTTTACAATGCACAACGAAAGTAAACAGTAGTAGCAAAATTGCAGATTCATTCATTACCTGTTAACAATTGTTCTGTTATTACAGATTTTAGTTTTTACCCAAAGACAAGCATGGACCAACTATTAGAGGCCACTGTACGCTGCTTTATGTCTGACAATTTCTTATTGGACTTTACAAACTTAAGGAATATTTTTGAAATGTCAGTGAAACACAATCACGAGATGACTGCTTTCCATTGAGTGATGTTATGCAACTTCACTGCGATATTATGTGACTTCTCCTCTGGCAAAAACATTCCAAGAAGCATGGCGATCGATGTTCAAAACATTTATCATAGCTTTATCTATATTCCAGCCACCGTACTAGCCGTCATTATTTGCAATCCAAGGCCACCTAGGCGTGTTATGGAGCCATAATGGAAAGGCAAGCTCCTTACACGTGGGAGCGGCCACGTATGAGGGATTTCTGGGAGGTGATAGTCGACAGTTTCTCAAAGAAATTTCTTTGAGAAATTGTCGACTTCTTGTGGATTTGTATTGTGGATTTCTCAAAGAAATCCACAATTTCTCAAAGAAATTGTGGATTCAAAACTTGCAGATGATCCGCTCAACTTTTGAAGAGTCATGTGATGCAATAACAGCTCTTGTAGCTCCTGCTGCATCATGAGGGAGCCAGTTCCTACTGACAAGCAGATAGCCATAGCATCATGTGACCTAGAAAAGGCAAAAAAGTGTTTCCATTGAAGTTTTTGCCAAATATGGCCTTTTCGAATTGCCTGAAATACCACCTCATGTGAGTGTAAAACATCTTTTGTTATAAGTGGGAATTTCTTTTAATTGATTTGTTTCCATTAGGCATACTTTATATTCACAGTTTCAATTTGCACTACTTGAGGGTTTTTTTTGGGGTTTTTTTAAATATTTTATTTTCACTTTTCAATCTGATGACAGTTGACAAACAAGACAAAGTGCAAAGCACAACACAACACAGAACAGTACAATAAGGCTGCCAGATAATTCTAACAAAAAATAGCCTCACATGAAAAATGCCACAATATTAATATAATAATAATATGCCACAATATTAATAATTCAAGACTAAAAATGAAATAAAAAAGAAAAGAAAAGATACTATGCTTGTTCAATTGCCCAAGAAAATCAGGGTCTCTATGGAGGAGGAGTTATGTTGCACTGAGCCAGAAAAGGTCCCCAAATTCTTAAAAATATCCCTTTCCGTGTATTAGGTTTATCCAGACGTAGTCTTTCCATCTGAATAACAGACAACATCTCTCTGAGCCAATGTGTAAAGCAGGGTGAGTTGGTAGACGTCCAGGTCAGGAGAATAAGTTTCTTAGCAACCACCATTGATAGATGAAGGGCAGTCTATATGTCGCACGACAACTCGAAAGTCCTTGTAGAGCAGCCGAAGATAGCCAGGTCGTGGTTTGGTTGAATATCCCTGGAATAAGCTTTTGAAAGCCATTCAAAGATTGCAGTCCAGAAGTTGTGTAGAGTGGGGCAGAACCAGAAAAGGTGTGGCAATGATCCTTCCGCAGAGAAACACTTGTCACACTCAGAAGACACTGATGGGAAGATACGGTTCAACTCTGCCGATATCTCTGAGTTCAAATCGCTTGCCCAGGCTTCCCTAATATGATCTGAAGAAACTGAAGTAGTAAAACAATTTACAAATTTAGATATTAGTTGCCTGGAATCAGGAGGAAGCTGGAAATTCTCTAGAAAAGGATGAATGGTGGGTGAGGACTCAAACTGTGTGAGGTTTTCCTTAACGTAGTGCCTGACCTGCAGGTACCGAAAAAAATGTGAATTTGGAAGGCTGAATTTAGTTCTCGATTGCCTAAAGGAAGCAAACTGGCCGTTAATGTAGAGGTCTAGAAATGTTCTGATACCCCTCTCTCTCCAGATTGTAAACGCTGCATCTAATTGACCAGGTTTAAAGAAAGGATTTTGGCATATGGGCGCACAGATAAATACATTACAAATTTGGCAGGCAGTTCTTATCTGATTTAATATTCGCATTGAATTGTTCAATATAAACTTTTGCTTAGTTATCTTAACAATATGAGAAGAGCCAGAAAACAAAAGAGCAGGGAGAGAGAAGTTTTTGACAATTGAGGCTTATAAGTGCAGCCATAAAGGATTATCCACCGTTTCTGCCTGTTCACTGTTCCAGTAGACAAGAGCCCTGGAGTTAGCTGCCCAGTAATAGTGTTTCAAAATAGGTAGACCCAGACCTCCTTTCTTAAGTGATTTGCGTAGGTGAGCCTTGGCTATCCTATGCGACTTGTAACCCCACACAAAGGGTATTATGATGGAATCCAACTTCTTAAAGAAGGACGCCTTCAAGTAGACAGGCAGATTTTGAAAAAGATAAAGGAACCTGGGTAGGCTCACCATCTTAATTGCATTAATCCGTCCAATCATGGATAAGGGCAGTATCCTCCAAGACTCAATGTTTGCTTTGAGTTTCTCTATTGCCTCTGAAAAGTTAAATCTAAAAAGATATTTTGAATTCCTAGTCAGCTTAAGCCCCAAGTAAGTGAAATAGTCCTTTACTACTTTAAAGGGCAGTTTTTTCAAAAAATCTTCAGCAAATGAATCCACCAGTGGCATAAACTCACTCTTTCCCCAATTTATGACATACCCAGAAATTTTCCCAAACGAATTAATATATTCCAATAAAATGGGGATAGAGGCTTTTGGGTTGGCTAAGCAAACAAGAAGATCGTCTGTGTATAAGGCTGCATGGGTCTCAACACTGCCGATTCTGATTCCTCTAATATCTGGGTGTTCCCTAATGCCAATTGCGAGGGGCTCTAAGGCAATGTTAAAAAGCAAGGGGGACAGTGGGTCTCCCTGGCGAACTCCACAGTGCAAAGAGAAAGGACTGGATTTATCTCCATTTGTTAGAATAGAGGATTTGGGGTTAGTGTATAGTATTTTGACCCATTCAATAAACGTGTCACCTAAACCAAACCTCTTAAGTGTTGGAAATAGGTAGGGCCATTCAGTCATATCAAATGCCTTGTGGGCATCTAAAGATAATATAGCAGTGTGATCGTCTTTTCCGTAAACAGTATACAGAATATTGAGAATTTTACGGACATTACAGAAGGAGTACCTTCCCTGAATAAATCCAGTTTGATCTGGGTGGACAATAGTTGCTATATGCTTTCCCAAACGATTTGCTAATACTTAAGTAATTATTTTTAAATCATAATTGAGTAGAGTGATGGGCCTATAACTGCCAGGATCTGTTTCATCTTTGTCATTTTTTAATAAAACACAAATGTTTGCTTCACTAAGAGAAGATGGGAGTCTCTTGTCTCTTAAAGTGTTTTGAATCATTCGAAGCAATATTGGTGAGAGGATGTCTCTGAAAGCTTTATAGAACTCTGGCCTGAACCCGTCCGGTCCAGCTGCCCTTCCAGTGGGGAAGGCTTTAATTGCATCCTGTAGCTCTGACACTGAAAATTCTAGATCCAAATTCTCCCTAATGGCTTCATCTAATTGTGGGAGGTTAAGTGAGTCAAAAAACTGATTAATATCCTCCTCTGTAGCTGTTGTTTTGGAGGTGTAAATATTTGAATAAAATTCCTTGAATCGTGTATTGATATCTTTTAAGTCTGTGAGCATCTGACCAGAGTTAGATTTTATTTTGTATATGGCTCGTTTTGTCTGTTCTCCCTTTAACTGCCTTGCCAATAATGTTTGTGGCTTGCCTCCAAACTCAAAAAGTCTTTGCTTGAGTTTAAGGAGTAGATTGTTAACTTGCTCACTCAGAATTCTATTATGTTCATATTTTAGTTTAAGAATATTGTTATAATCTGACTGAAGGAGAGTGTTTCTATAAATCGCACTACTTGAGGGTTAATGGAAACCTGCTAACTGCTGCCTTCACCATCCTCTGTTTTAAACCTTTAGAATGTACTGATGCACTGATGTCATCACGGTTCACACTTCAGGTCAAGCAAAACCTTTCTATTTGTTGGTTCCAGCTGAGAACCAATTCCATGTAGGTGGAAAAGGAGTGTCTTGAAAAAAGTGTGCACTAAAAACAAAACAATAAGCTGATATCAGATATTTGTATGGACTTGACCGTCCCTCTTCACATTAAATTGAGTTGTTTCCATGTAAATGGAAAACTATTCATGATTGAAAGTATTTTGGTACCACCCAAGCCTACTGACATCACATTCATGTCTTGTGACTATAGGTACAGTATAATATGTTTAAAGAACCCCTGTACACTCTTATGTGCTGCAGTGTTCCTCTCTGTAGTATATTTTTATTATTCTGTTACTTGTAGTGGACAAAATAACAGAAACGTAACAATACACCACTGTTGAGAGTGTTAGTGGTAGTTCTGTAGTACTCAGTTTTGTTGTGAAGCAATCTATTGCGCCATTTATTCATTAATGGTGAGTCTTCTTGTGACCACTTTAGTCCTACCTTGTGTATTGTGAGGAAGTATCTCAATATTAACTTTTCCCTCATTCTTCTGTGCTTACGTTACTATTTACAGTAACTCTTTACACACAGATTCTACAGCTGGATGAAGAATCATCTCATCTCTGCACATTTAAACACAACAATCAACAATGATTTCAGTTCTCTTATCACACAGTGTAAACCTGCAATGTCTCTTGGTAAAAGGTTTTCTCTCGCATGCTCTTACACACAATACATACTTCAAGCATAACTGAAGGACAAATACATGTCCCAATATACTAAGCATATGACTGATTACATCTTTGATTGGGTTTGTACAAACATGCAAAGAACTTGTTACAGACATATTGCAGCCTCTCGATCCACAGCACTTCCCTGCCCCCCTGCAAACACACAAAGTAGTCGGTTTGTGAGAGGGCAGCGACAGGGCGGTGACAGAAGGTTGGGTTGGTGATGGAAGCCAGCTCTTGCTTCCTGACCAGCCAGTAGCAAAATTCCATTGTAATAGGAGGGCAGTCACTATGCATATCTACAACACAATATGTAGACAATTAAATACAGATATTTCTTGCCTTTTAACTGAAAAAAATGGGTTGGGGGTTCAGTTACTCTATGTGTTTCAGTGTTGTCCAACTCTTGCTCTTTTACACCACCACACTAGATGGGAAGTTGAGGACTAATTTTTAATCACCTTTGCTAACAGGTGTAGTTACAAGGTTCTTTATAGATGAACAGCTGTAAAGAGATGTATAATTAGTATTAGCAGCATCTGTCCTGGCTACAACAATATAATTCTGCTTCACAGGGAAATGCATCAGCAATTCAACATCATGATAACAGCAATTCTGCAAAATGAGCACCTGTGCTTTAAGGCTAACTTTGGTATTTTTCAGCCTGTATTCTTTTTCCCCATGTTTTTGTCTCTAAGTGACTTATTTAGGTATCAACATTTGACAATGGTCCAGTGTTAAGCAAAAGTAACCATCAGCCATGAAACAGGATGCCATTTAACCACTTGGACATCTGTGGACTCAGTCAGTTCAGCTCAATCAGTTTATGTCTGCTAAAAGTGCTTGTTTTTGCCACTAATGAACTCAAATTATTTTTCTAAGAATCTGACAACATTATTGAAAGGATCCCTACAGAGATAAACCTTTTTGACCAAGAGGAAGTTGCTTTTTGTTTAACCAGAAACAGCCCCAAAATCAATAGCACCAAACAAAACAGCGTGTTAATAAAGCGTCATTTTAGCCTGTACTGGATGAAAGAGTTTATTTCAACCAAACCAGAGTTTACAAGATGGATTTTTCTGAGTTTTATTTTGTTTCATTCATCTTTGGATGAAGTGTTTTACAATAATGAAATGGCTGTTTATTTAAATCGAGTCATGTGGGTTTGGCAATAGTAATTTCTGGGCTGTATCTGGTAACACAAATAGGACCTTACTCTTTGACAAAAAGGTCTGTCTCTATATGGATCCTTTACATGATGTTAGAGACACTCATAAAAACAGTCTCAGTGTGTCAGAGTCAAAAACAAACACAGTGGATGTACATTGACAGTGTGTGAATGCCCTAAGTGGTTAAATTACAGCCTGTTTCCCTGCTGCTGGCTACAGCAGATTTTGTCAGTATATCAAAAATTGCTTTTCCCATTGGTCACTTAGACACAAAGACATGGAGAAATGGTGTCCAAGTTGAGAAAAGGTGCATTTTTACATTACTATATAGCTTCCTGTACTTAAACAATTAATGTTTTGCCAAAAAAAACATCAACAATGAAAATAAGATAACACATAACTTTAAACAGAACTCACCATTTAACTAAGTCATTTTGGCAAACATGCTAAGCTATCCAGCAGATACAGCTGGTGAATAAGAGTCCAAAATTCACAATACTTTTACTGTTCTTGTATCTGTTGGCTGCAGAGAAAAATAATTAGGTGTTTATTTTGCAAGAGGCTCCTCTGTGTCATATTCACTAGCCACCCTGTAATAGTGTCTGTCTGCTGTGCTGAGCAGGTAGTGTTTATCAGAGTTCAGGTGCTGTCTGTGGGGGTTGATGAGAGTGGCTCAAACTCAACTACATATGAAAAATTAAATCATTAAACCAAAGA
Organism: Plectropomus leopardus; assembly: GCF_026936395.1. Taxonomy (NCBI): domain Eukaryota; kingdom Metazoa; phylum Chordata; class Actinopteri; order Perciformes; family Serranidae; genus Plectropomus; species Plectropomus leopardus. The sequence goes on from NC_142179.1 coordinate 37,085,223, forward strand.
AACCAGGGACAACAAAAAGCTGAAAAGTTTCACAGAGCAGAGTAGGGTTATTATAAAGGAGTGGTAAATGAACTAAAAGTTTCAAGCAAGTCTTTGTTACCCATCTGTGCCATAACTAAAACTCCCCCTTACTCTCTCTGTAGGTGCCAGGATTGAAGAGTTTCTGTATGAAAAGTTGGACAGGAAGGCACCATCCAGAATTACCAATGGAGAGCTGCTGGGTCAATACATGGAGGATGCTGCAAGGGAATTCGGTCCTGGAACTCCATATGGTAAGGACGCCTCCACTCAATGACAAACTTTAAGGGGTCAAAACTAAGAAACTGAGATTATCACTTAATTAACATCCTGTGTAAATTCTTGAATTGTATCTGGAAAAATACATGTAAACGCAAGGTGTACATGCATGCACAACACATTGCACTTGGATACTGTTGCATTATGGGCAGATCTCAAGTGTAAACTCAATCTGTACAATGTAAATGGTAAATGGACTTGCATTTATTTAGCGCCTTTCAAGCCTGCTGAGCACTCAAAGCATTTTATACTACAGCCACATTCACCTAGTCACGCACACATTCATGCACTTAATTTTGGCAATAATATCTTGCCCACAACACTTTGACAACCACTTTGTGACCAGCTCTACCCCCTGGGCCACTCATAAAGGGCTTCCATCGAATCATTCAACAAAAATGCACACTGTGTTAATCTGGATCTTCTGAGCATTTTGTTGTGATTGCTTTTCCTCTTAACTTTTTTTCTCTTTACCCAGAATGAGTGAAAAGTGTTGCATAGACCCTTTAACTGTTATTAAAGTATGACATTTTTTGGTGGCGGGGCTTAGCTGGAGGCAAAACAATTCTCCACAGATGTTAGCTTCCACTAGCTTGTAGGTTTTGTTGGCTTGTATTTTGATAATGGAGGGAGATGATATAAGTCTCCTTGAGTACGTCTGGTCACTCACCCTCAGGGGTCGCAAGTGTTATTTACAATAAGTTAACAGTGACTTACGTGACCAGACTGGCCAACCCATATGCTCTTGCTTAGTGGATGGATGATCAAAAAAAGAAGCATATTTAAAACCAAAGCACACATTATTCACCAACAGGTCACTATATATTTCTAATTAGGATCATGTTAATTTCACATTAAATGCAAAATAATTCCTTCAAACCATACCATACTGTTACCATTTATTATGTTTATATATGCTTAGTTCTGATTTGCGAAGATCTGTTTTTACACTGCTGGTATATCACAGCTGATAGATAGGTCTGTTGGTGTTTATTACATATATTATTCAATTTGTAAAATTCATTTTACTTTGATTTGTCCAAAATCTACAGTTTATACATCTCCTTCCTTATGAGACAGTGTCAAACCTAAGTATAGTTCTTGATCATAATGTTTAAATCCATTGTATCTAGTTTAAAGTTTCAGAGCTGCAGAATGAGCAGCTGTCTTTTTAGAAATAATGAGTCTAAATAGATGGCCTATATTTAGCATTAAGCTTGAGCATTCACTATACGTCATTTTCTGTTAGCTCTTCCCTTAATTGAAGCAACAGTGTTATTTTGTGCTGTTATACATTTTTATGTTCTTCAAAGGCGGAAGTAGGCTGCACGTACTTGAATATTTGTAAGTGTGAAATGACGTGTTCAGCACATTATTTGACTCATTTTTTGTGAACACGCAGAGTCTGGAGCAGAAAGCCTGAGTTAACAGAGACAGTTGATAACCACCTTCGTGGTCCTCTGTTAGCTCTGACTGAGGCTGCAGGGTTTGTCAAACCAGCTCAGTCAAAGAGAGCCTGACTATGTTGAACTGGCTTTGTAGTATGCCCCCCAGGTAATGAAAATCCCTAATACATACAATACATAGCCTTCTCTCTCATCCTCACCCCACTGGCTCTGTATGTGTCCAGCCAATAAATCAGCTCCCACCCAGTCTGTGGTAAAAATAAAAGATCAATAATGGTTTGAATGAGCTGCACTCTGCATTCTGCTGCAGCATTACTCAGGTCATCTGCACAGGATGTCCTGAGGGAAAAAATGATCCCAGTACAATACAGTGTATGGTGCTGAAGGCGAAGATGAAGTTCATGTCTGGAAATAGAAAGGAATTTGAAGTGAAGACCTTTAAAAATTTACCTGAAAATTAGTGAGAAAAAAATACAATAAAGAAAGTTTAGAACAACAACAAAGAAATGACATTTGAAAGTGTTCAAGAATTATAATAATTTTGTAACATATTTTCCCTTAGCTTTTCCCTAGATATTTCTCCCTACTTTTTGAAAAAAATCTTTTCTAAATCCACAAATTTCTTAAAATTTGTGGAATATAAATTGCTCAGGTTTCAAAGGTTTAAATGCTTCTTAGAGGTGTCTGAAAGCATCACAAGAAAAGTTATGTCGCTCCAGGTGTAAAAGGGTTAATGGATGATATCTTTTTGTTGCAGGGAGCACTTTGATCAAGGTGGGGGAATGTGAGAGGAGATTAGGAGCAGCAGAGAGAGAGTTCCTCCAGACGTCAGCCATCAGCTTTCTAACCCCTCTCAGAAACTTTCTTGAAGGAGACTGGAGGACAATTTCAGTGAGTCTGCTTTACATCGGTGGAGAGGCCATTCAGTATTATTGTTATACTGGGTCAATAACATTTTTAGGGAGAATTATTAAATCTTTAGGGGGAAGACTGTAGCATTTCCATACTCATTTAAAGCTCACTTTGATTTCATGTATTCTGGCAAATTGAAATTGTGAATATAAAATTCACCTAATGGAAACACAGCAATTTAAAAAAAACCCTCCCATCTATTGTAAAAAAGTTTAATGCCCACACGAGGTGGTATTTCAGGCAATTTGAAAAAGCCATATTTCACAAAACTGCAAATTTGGCTTTTATAAGTCACATGATGCTATGGCTATGGCTCCCTCGTGATGCAGCAGGTGCTACAAGAGATGTTATTGCATCACATAACTCTTTAAAAGCTGAGTGGATCATCGGGAAGTTGTGAATCCACAATTCCTCTGTGAAATCGTGGACTATCACCTCCCAGAAATACCTCATATGTGGCCGCTCCCATGTATAAGGGGCTCGCCTTTCCATTATGGCTCCATAACATGCCTCCGTGGCCTTGGATTGGAAATAATGACGGCTTGTGTGGTGGCAACAGAAATAAACCTGCTAATATTTTGAACATCCAGAGAAGACACAGAACATCACTCAGTGGAAACACAGTTATCTTGCAATTGTGTTTTATCGACATTTTTAAAATATCACTCAAGTTTTGTGCAAATCTCTAATGGAAACCCGTTTAGTAAATGTATTTTGAATAAAGGTGGATCATGCTGACTGTCCTGCAGACAGACCTGTGGCAGCAATTTTTGATCAAGGCTCAGTATTGTAAAGAAAACTGATTATAGATTATCAAAAATGTGCTGTTCATTTGTTTTTAAAATCAACTTTTTATGGCTTTTAAAAAGTGAATAAATGAAATAGACACCATCTAAACAAAAAGACCTTTCCGGTATGAAAGAAAGAAGACAACAGAAGACTGAAGATTACACTGGAATGTGTTTCTGATGCAAATTTACACAAGGTCTGGTCTAACAGTTGAGACGTAAATACGTTGTACAAATATAACAACCTGAGTACTCAAGTAAAGTATTTCTCTATATTAGGTTAATATTGTACACTAGTTCAATCCATTCATTAACACTAGCTATCCTTTTCAGCTATTTCTTCATTTCCTACTCCATTCCAGTTTAATCAAGTACATCAGCTCACAGAGGGATGACTCCAAAATATATGAAAATTATTTGCATGTTTGTTACCACATGATAATAATACTATTCACAATTTTTATGTTATTATAATAATACTTTTGTGGAAACTGACCATTGATCACTGTTACAGTGCTTGGATCCAGCAAGGACAAATAACATTTATTCAGCAAAGTTCCCTACTCATTTTCTACTGTCACATTTTATTTCATTTTTACTTTTTTGTCAATATGATGTCAAATTTGTATTTCTAAAATGGTCTTAATTCTGCAAACCAAATTTGTCCTTAAGCAATATATAACAATATGCCGTCATGCTTACAAGGGGTAAAGTCCAGGGTCATCTGTCAACCATTTGAAAAAAATCAGCTGGGATTAAATTTGTAACCTGGGCAAGAACCATCTACCTGTAAAAAATGTAGTCAGCACTGGTAGAGCATTCATTGAGCTATCTAGATACACAAGTACATTGTTAGCAACATTAAGCCAATCTCCTTAGTACATCATTTTACCTTAAACAAATGAGGACTTTACCCCATGATGAGCTCAACATTGATTTCTTTGTGTGTGTGTGTGCGCGCGCGCGCGCGTGTGTGTGCGCGTGTTCATACGCTTGTGTTTAAATGATGTGGTTTGAAAACATATGTTGCTAAAATACAGAATTTTATAGTTTACAGCCCACAAATAAATTGTGAGAAGTCAAGCCTTTTCCCTGCAAAATGTGACCTTCACCACCAGAGGTCAGCATGGTGCTATAATCTGGTATGTCACTATGCTTTGCATGCTTTTTAAAGCCTCAGGGAACCCAAATCAACACTTTCTTTATATGTAATTTAGGGTCTGACATGCATATTGAAAAGTAGAAGAAATGATCAGACATTAACCTCATTCCAAGTCTATTCATATTCATTTTAGATTTTTTCACAGTTTCTTGAATCTGGATTGATTGAAATGGACAAAGCTAATCAAAAGTCAGCTGTCATTTCATACTAATTTAACATGCTAAACTGAAATCCCTCAGCTCCTTTCAATATAGTGCCCTCTCTCACTCAACACACACAAACAAAGCGCACTCTGGCACAAATTGGAGCGCTGGTAAATTTGGAGTGCTGTTTGAATTAGTTATGCAGAGCAGTGCACTCTGGGAGTGTCAGAGCACACTCTGGGCACTCTGTGTGGGGAAAAGGAGCAGCAAAGCACCGAACAGAGTGAATTCATGATGAACTTAAAAGTTAGTTAATTCATGTAGGAACATAATGCTGCGGGGCTTCAAACAACAGCTCTTTCATAATAATACAGAGCGTCAGATTGGATTTAGGAACGCAGCCAGAGTCAAAGGGCTTGAACAGATAGAGCTGCACCACGCTGACTCTGCTTTGCTCCATGGCTGTTGTCGTGGAGTCGAGACACAGTTGACAATAGTGAGATCCATGGAGGTGTCAATCAAAACGTGATCTGCCACGCCTACATAGTCTAGAGAAATGCTGTATTCCTCAAAATGAGCTGTTTTCAACTGGCTTTTCTAATAGTTGGAAACAGTTATTTTCACTCAGATCCTTAATGAGACACTCAATTTTGATAAAATATGTGCATTCTTACTATTTCAAGCCATGTTCACAAAGTTTTTCAATGTGTCTATTTCAGAAAGAGCGGCGTCTTTTGGAGAATCTTCGCTTGGACCTTGATTCCTGCAAAACCCGTCTGAAGAAGGCCAAGGCAGCTGAGGCAAAGGCTGCGGTGAGTCCTTTTGTGCCTCTGAGCCCACTGCGCCATACTCTCCACTCATACTGTAAAAAAAGCTTTGGTGGTGCTGACATTAACCATGACTAACTGTCTGTGTATTCATGACCTTTGCAGTGCGATGGTGAAGTGAGTATCAAACACATTTTTTAAGATTTGCAGTATGATGCACATGTTAGGCTGTTTTTCCTGTCTCATTTGCTTTGAATACATAAATCATGGGAAGAAACTATTAATCATTGGTTTAAAACAAGAAAAAAAAACAAAGCAAAGGGACAGAATGAACAGGTTTACCCTGAAGTTGACTCTTTACAGAAAAAGTTTGAAACTTGCAGCATATTAAACAGTATCATGGGAAATTAACACCAGTCAATGAGCAAATTCTGCAAAATATTGGACTGTGGCTGTTGAAAGTGTTGATTCTACCAGCCGCCACTGTGCAGTAGCAAATAGCAACTGTGAAAACAAGTCACTAGGGGTCCAATGGTTCAGATAACTCTTGCATTGTAACTGGGTTAATGTTTTGGCCATCAGAGCAAGCCTGACCTCCCTGGGGGTAAGCATAAAGTTGGATAAAACAGAAATACTAGAGGAAAGTACAAGTTCCTCAATTTTTTACTTCACTACAGTGCATGACATGAATACAGTTAGTTAGATTCCATCATTGGTCAGGTCAGGAAGGATGCCCCCCAGGATTTTTCAAGGTCAGAGCCGGTTCTGCCTATGGAGACAGACAAATGACAGAGACAATGGAGATAGTTTTTTTCACGCTGGACATTTTCAATATGCAGTTCTGTTCTGATTAGGCCTCATATTTTGGAGTGACTATAACTAAAAAAATTACCAGGTTTTGGGTAAGCACAGTGGTTAAATACAGACTGACACTGGCTTACAATGGCTGGACATCCAACAGAAGGGTTAGGTTTGGGGTAAAGCACAGTGTTCTTAAACTATGTGGGACACAGGCACAGGGGAACAAATAAAGTAAAATAAAATTTTAAAAAACAACTTTAAAGGTTCATTATTAAAGACCAAGTCAGTTAATTAAAAGCCCCCTGTAAAACCATTGAAATGTATTTTTTTCTTTTTTCTTTTTAAAGAGTAAAATTAGATCAAAAATTGTTATGGTTCTGAGAAACCGTGAGAGTGAAGTGGACCCAAGAGCAAACACAGAGCAAGTTAGGTGAACAATCAACTGAATTTTAATGAGGTTGAGGTTGGGAAGGGAAGAATGGGTGTCAGAACGGAAGTCAGAGATAAGGGACCAATTGCGAATAAGCCCCCCGGGAGACCCACGAGCACTCATCCGGACCATATCCCCCCAGTCCACCAAGTACTGGAAACCCCGGCCAAGGGGTCAGACATCCAGAATCTGGGTGACTGTCGATGAGCCGGTTGGAGGGCTGAGGTCGCTTTCAGACACTGGTTTGAGTAAAGACACGTGGAACACAGGGTGAATGTTCATAGACGCAGGCAGTTTCAGTTATGCAGCAGACCGGTTCACAATCTTAACAGTTTCAAAAGGGCCCACGAAACGGGACTCCGTCTGGATGGGGCGGTCACATGAAGAAAGCCACACCTGTTGTCCCATGCGATAATCCGGAGCAGGGGTGCAATGGAGATCCACCAACTTCTTGGTTTTTTTGGCGGAGCAACTGAGACCCGCATGTACCGGCCACCGAACTGCCACTGCCTCTTCCTCTTCCTGCTCAGGAAACAAAAGGGGGTTGGTAACCAAACATGCCATAAAAGGTGACATACCCGTGGCTGAGCAGGTGAGAGAGTTGTGGGCATATGCGATCCATGGGAGGTAGGTGCTCCAGGAAGCTGGATGCTGCGCGGCTATGCATCTCAGGGCCGCTTCCAGGTTCTGGTTAGCCGGCGCTGTCTGGCCGTTGGTCTTGGGGTGGTTACTGGAGGAAAGGCTGGCTGCTGCGCCCACCAAACTACAAAACGCCTTTCAAACCTGGGAGAACTAGGAATCTGAAACTATGTCCACTGGTAAACCATGAAGCCTGAAGACATGTTTAACAAGTAAATCAGCAGTGTCAAGAGCTGAGGGCAACTTTTGCAGCAGAACATAATGAACAGTATCACGGTGTTACCATCTGAGGGAGGCAACCCTGTGACGAAATCCACGGCGATTTGTGACCAGGGGCGACTGGGGATAGGCAGGGGGCACAGCAGACCAGCAGGGGGTTGATGAGATGCCTTCCCTCGGGCACAGACAGAGCAGGCTGCCACAAACTCTCTGGTGTCGCGATCCATGCTCGGCCACCTGAAACACTGTCGCAGGAAAAGGATATTTCTGTGCACTCCAGGGTGGCAGGTGAGTTTCGGGGAGTGTCCCTACTGAAGAACTTGGGACCGGGCAGTTTCCAGCATGAACAGGCTGTTGAGAGGTCCACCTCCCGGGTCTTGTTGATCCTGTTGAGCTGCTCTCACCATCTCCTCGATCTTCCACAAGGCAATTCCCACACATGAAGCAGGAATGATTTGGTCTGCTTGGCCCGAGCTAGAGGGAGGGGAATGGATTCTAGAGAGAGAGTCAGGCTTTGTGTTGCAGGTCCTGGGGCAGTAGGAGAGTGTGAAGTTGAACCTACTAAGAAATAATGCCCATCGGGCTTGGCGTGGGTTGAGCTGTTTAGCAGAACGTAAATAAGCGAGATTCTTATGATCAGTCCAAATCAAAAATGGCAGCTCTGTACCTTCAAGCCAGTGCCTCCATTCCTGAAGCACCATCTACACCGCCAACAGCTCTCTGTTTCCCATGTTGTAGTTTCTCTCTGCTGGGGACAAATGGCGAAGTAAGAAAAGACAGGGGTGGAGTTTCTGTGTGTCCAAATCCCTTTGGGACAGGATCGCCCCAACACCTGTGTCCGAGGTGTCAACCTCCACAATGAACTGCAGAGAGGGGTTGGGGTGAATAAGCACAGGGGCACTAATGAGCAGAGATTTAAGCTTGGCGAACGTGTGACCTGCCTCCTTCGTCCTGCAGAAGGGGGCTTTGATGGAGGTAAGGTGGGTCAGAGGGACTGCCACTTTGCTGTAATCCCGGATGAAATGCAGTAAAAATGAGCAAACCCCAGGAAACATTGCAGCTCTTTATAGGAAGTGGGAGTGGGCCATTCCGAGACGGCCTGGATCTTGGAGGGACTGGGTTTGAGTTGGCCTTTGACAATGATGAAACCCAGGAACCTGACAGAGGGGGAATGAAACTCACATTTTTCTGGTTTCACGTAGAGCCGATTCTCCAGAAGCCTCTGCAGCACCATCCTCACATGTTGCCTGTGTTCCTCCAGGTTGCGGGAGAAGATCAGGATGTCATCGAGGTAGACCAAAACAAAACGATTGAGCATATCTCTGAGGACGTCGTTGATCAGGGCCTGGAAAACAGCCGGGGCATTAGTGAGGCCAAATGGCTAGCCAGATATTCAGAATGGCCCAGGGGGGTGTTGAAAGCAGTTTTCCATTTGTCCCCATCCTTGATGCGGACAAGATGGTATGCGCTTCTTAAATCTGGACGTCAAACAAGGGCTCGAAGTAGGGATCAGTGAGGGGAAGAGGGTACTTGTTCTTCACTGTTATGTCGTTCAGGCCGCGAAAATCGATACGGGGCGCAGGGAAGTGTCTTTTTTCTTGACAAAGAAAAAGACCGCACCAAGTGGAGGAGGAGGGGTGAATGAGACCCGGATTCAGCAAATCCTGAATGTAAGTCTCCATCGCCTCCCTCTTGGGGCCAGACAGATTATAAAGGCGACTGGTGGGAAGAGGCGCTCCTGGGAGTAAATCAATGGCACAGTCATAAGGGCAGTGGGGGGGCAAGGACAGGGAAGGCTCCTTACTGAACACCGTGTTGAGGTCATAATACTCGGGTGGCACAGAGGACGAATCAGGAGAGGCAGGAGGAGGGACTGATTAGGTAGGGACAGGTGAAGCAGAACGCAGACAGAGAGAGTGACACTGTACGCTCGAACCGGAAATGGTCGAATTTCTCCAGTCAATTTGGGGTTTGTGGGTTTTAGCCAAGGCAGACCTAGAACTACAGGAGTGAGGGGGGAGGGTATTACAAAGAGTTGAATACTTTTGTGATGATTACCAGAAATACTGAGGGAAACGGGAGAGGTGCAACGAGTTACAGAGGCGATCAGTCTACCATCAAGGGCCGTAACCTTCTTGGGGCGGTCTGATGTCTCGAGGGGAATTCCTGTCTTTTCAATCAGACCGTTGTCAATGAAACTGTCGTCAGCCCCAGAGTCGATCAAAACTTGCATCTGGATGGAGTGGTTGTCATACTGGATGTTAGCTGGCAGGATAATCCGGAATGGAGAGCTGAAAGGGGAGGAAGTCTGACTCACCAGTGCGATCTCTTTAACCGGTGAGTCCTGCCTTTTAGCGACGAGGGGCAGTCGGCCATGTAGTGACCAGCCAATCCACAGTAGATGCACAGGTTGTTGTTAATGCGGCATTGACACTCAGCAGGGGTGAGTCGGGCACGACCCAACTGCATGGGTTCATCCGCAAGGGCAGGGGGCACTTCATGTTGGGGAGAAGGTTGAGTGGAGCCGGGAACAGTAGTGGAAGTTGGTACAGCGGGGATGCGTGCAGTCTACAGGGTTTACTGGCCCTGTTCCTGTCTCTTTCTCGTAGACGATTATCAATCTTAATGGCAAGTGAAATAAAATTTTCAAGTGAGGTGGTTTCGTCTCTGGAAGCCAATTCATCCTTTAATTCCTCAGATAACCTCCTAAGGAAAACCCCTATGAGCACTGACTCTTCTCACCCACTCTCTGAGGCTAAAATGCAGAAATCAATTGAATAAGAAGCCGCTGAGTTATCACCCTGACATGAAGAAAATAAATGGTTAGCGGCTTCTTGTCCCTGGACGGGATGGTCAAACACTCTGCGAAACTCGGCAGAAAACTCAGCAAACGAAAGCAAAAGCAGGGAACCCCTCTCCTACAATGCAGTAGCCCACTGAACGGCTTTACCCCGTAAGTGATTCAATACATAAGCTTTCTGGGATTTATCAGAAGGGTAGCTTGAGGGGTGTTGATTGAAAACTAGAGAGCATTGCAGCAAAAACCGACCACATGAACCCAAATCCACGGCATAGTATTCAGGAGGGGGAACAAAGGGCTCTCTTACAGGGTGGGGGAGAGGAGAGGGAGAAGCTGAAACTGGTGGGTTACACACAGAGTTGGGTGCATGGGAAGCGGCAGCTGGAGGAGAAAGTTGGTCGAGCTGAGCGGTGATATAGGAGATATGAACCTTTAAATTTTCTGCAAAGTATGTCATCGTGACTACTGATGAGTGCCCCCTGGCTGGAGAGAGCATTTGCAATTGCGTCCAGGTTTGCTGGGTCAATTGTTGGCCAGATTGTTCTGTTATGGTTCTGAGGAACCGTGAGCATGAGGTGGACCCAAGAGTAAACACAGAGCGAGGTAGGTGAACAATCAACTGAACTTTAATGGAGTTGAGGTTGGGAAGGGAGGAATGGGTGTCGAGGGAAGGGAGCCAGTGATTTCCGAGGTGGTGGGGGCTGGTGAGGCAGGAGGTGATGGTGAGGCTGGTGAAGCAGAGGAATGGTGAGGATCCAAGAGGGTGATGAGGATCCGGGAGAGTGCTGAAGGTGGATGGCAGAGCACAAAGGCGAGGTGCTGGGCAGCAAGGTGCTGGAGCTCGATGGGAGGCACTAAAAGCAAAAAGACAAAAAGACACAATAAGTTTGAGAAGCTCAAGGCAGAAGAGGTCTTACAAAAACACTAGGAAAATCTCATGAGAGAGATGGCCGATATACCACGAGAGTAGTGGAAACAATCTGGCGCTGACATCGAGTGAAACAGGAGCTTAAATGCCATGAGGGAGGTGATTACTGATCAGGAGCAAGTGAGGAGAGTGTGCCCTGAGCTCCATCACCCGGAAGCCAGGCCCAGCCCCTGAAACACAGAAGACAAAAAAAAACCACACAAGCACTACAAAACACACAAACCACCACAGAAATTGAGGTTTAGGACCAACGACAAAGGTGAGGCAGCAGGAGTATCAGTTCTAAACTTCTAAAGCTAAAGTTGTAAAAGCTCTCACAGTCCTTCACCTGGCTGTTAAAAAAGTTATTTCTTGTGAGCATTACGTCTGTCCGTCCTGGAAGAGGGATCCCTCATCATCTTCTGCCGCTCTTCCTGAGGTTTCTTCCTTTTTTTCCCCCCGTTATAGGGGTTCTTTTTCGGGAGTTTTTCCTTAGGTGATGTGAGGGTCTAAGGGCAGAGGCCTGTCATGTGCTTTAAAGCCCTCTGAGGCAAACCGTGTTTTGTGATAATGGGCTTTATAAATAAAATTGACTTAACTTGATTAATAAAAAAAAAAATACGGGGTAAAAAATTATTCAAAAAATAAATGTTAATAATGTAAAAGATTTATATTTAAAAAGGACCTTAAGATAAGTGCTGATTGAATTTAGTAAGATAAATAAATACATGCATACCTTTAGAAGTTGACATAAAAAGTGCTTAGAATACAAGCACTAAGAGTTTTAATAAAAATACACACGTGAGAGCTAAAATTGAAGTGTTATTGATGTGTTGTTGTGAGAATAAATAAGTGTTAAAAAACACAATTATCAAAAAACATAGATACAAACACTTGGGGTTAGTAAAGTTATGTGTATATGTATATCTTTATTTAAATCTGCATATATGGTATAATTCAATTTGAATTACAGTGGGCTCAGGGTTAGGCTTTACTCTGAAGAACTTGTTGGCTAGTTAAATCATAGAAGGGGTTGTAAAAATGTTGAAGGCATTGTGGCCTCCAACCAAAACAAATTCTTTACTTTCTTTTCTTCTCTGGAAAATTAGCACAAATCTGTTAGTTTCTCAGGAGAAAAGAATCAGTTTGACGCATTCTTGGGCCCTAAAGTCTTCAGACTGAGAACATCGTATTTTTTTTTGGCAGCAGCACTGGCCAGATAGGCCGAACAATTTTGTATGTCTGACTTCCTTTTCACATGGTTTTGAATTCTGCACAGAAATCTATTTGAGTTAAAAACTTTGTTTGTGCTACACGAGTACAAACTAAGTCCTATGCCTGAAATAGAAGGTACTCATTGTAATGTTCCTTCCCCATTTCACTGTGATCCAGGAATGCTGTGCCTTCAAAACCCCATCTGCTTCCATCAAGTGTTCTTTTGTTTAACTGTTGAAGAAAATGAAAAAAGTCTGACTTTTATCAGAACTTTTGTTTTTAGTATCACAATAATAAAGTTACACATTTTGTTGACTGTCAATGTCAGACTTTTGCAACCTGTGTGCATGTATGCATGCATGCGTATGATAACTGACACATGCTGACTCATCTGAAAGCTTGACTCCTGTTTGCAGTGGATTCGTCAGGTCGGTGAATTAGACTGATTAGTCACTAGTTTAAATACAGCTGGGTTGCATCACTGCTCTGCACCTTTTTTTTTATTATGTCAGACACACCTAAAGTAAAAGTGTGTCTTGTATTGACTGCAAACTACTGCTCCCATCTTAGCTGTTGACTGGGTAATTTTTGGGCACATATTTGAAATTGAGAATGAATTAGAAAACTTGTGTTTAGCTATTTCAAATTAAAGCGGCAAAGAAAATTTAACAGGTCACCTCCATATTACAGGTACACCACATAACTGACTACAGTAATATCATATTTATGTATTACCTAATGTGTTACTTAGGCTCGGGCAGTATGTAAAACTTATACCTTCATATCTTCCGGAAATTTCTCTGGAGTATACGGTATATGACAGTATGTCTGCAGTGCTAACCCCCTCCCCCAACAGTGAGAGCGCTTCTTTACATTCAGCTTTTGAGACTAATAAAAAAAACAATAGAAACCCACAAGATGTTAAGAAAAGTTATATTCTCACTCCTATTTTCCTGATCAAACAGAGAAATACAGCTAATTGAACTTTCTTTTAGTCTCAGAAGACTGACGTAAATGCCTTATCTCATCATAAAACACACCTAATTCAAACTCAACAGAAACAAAGTAAAACTCTCCCAAACCATCTTGTTTACTCTTGCTAATAATTTCGTCAGTAAGGCCACTGTTTCAACAATTCCCAGCTCAGGTCTGATCAAAATAAATCCTTAATTACCCAAGTTAGATGTAAAAATGTGTTGTTATTCCCCATGCTCTCTCTCTGCCTGCTGGCCACCGGCTGTTTACAGTCCAGCAACTTCTCCCTCCACCACTAGATATCGCTGTGTCTTTCAGCTCAGCTGCCTGTTACACCAGTAGAGACTGGAGACTGAGCTCTGGTGGTACGTGCTGTGCACCCCGTACAATGAGTTTAACAGAAAGAGGAGTGCCTTTTTTTAATGATGGTATTAAAAAACAGAGATCGACTATTTCACAGATATCAATGCTGTTTTATAGCTTAAAGTATATCCACAATCATGGTTTTATCTGCTGTGCTCTGAGTGTTTTGTCTGCTTATCTTAATACATAGTGTGTGCTGAAGTATGGCTGCTGTATAAACACTGAGTGCACATTAGTATAAATGTTGAATAACCTTTCTGTTTCTGTAGATGGCTCCAGATTTTCAGGAGACTAGACCCCGCAACTATGTGCTTTCTGCCAGTGCCTCTGCGGTAAGTAGACAATAATGTTTTTCAAACAAAACTGGACAGTTACAATCATCCCTAATGTAACCCTGTTAGGCTCCATGTATACATAGTTTAATCAGGAATAAATTGCTTTTAAACTGAAGTTTCTAAATTGAGGTTATGAAAGGTTGCCGGAAGTGGTTGGGAAATTCTTGTTATTACAGTTCTATATCATGCTTTATAATGCAGTTTTCAGGAATATGCAATGTGTCATACCAGTCACTGATTGTTGCTAGCTGTGAATGTGTCCCTTATTCATGTTTAGTCAGAGAGGTGTTTCCATCTGGCAAGAATGGTGATTATGACTCAGTTACATTCCTGACCTCTGTGTCACATCTGATATTATGTTGTAATGATAAATGTTGACATAGCATTGTTGCAAGCATCAATGGCCTGGCCAATGGCCATAATAGCCTAGCCAAAAATGTTGTTCATTAGTTATTAATTCTTCCTGATCCCTGGACTTTTTATGGCATTAAGGCTAAAGCACATCTTTCAGCATTAAAACTGGAGATTCTAAATCCTTTTCTTTGTTGATAGTTTTTTAACAGGTTGATTCATTACATTATCTGTTAAGCTCATCTTCTTTTTAAGTTTTGTGTGCACAACAAAGTAGTTTGCACAATGTTTTCATTAGCGGATGTTACACATTATACAGGACCACAACATAAGCATGAAAAGCAGTGTGTGACTACCCTCTGAGTATTACAACAAACACTCAGACAAAAAAACACCTGCCCAAACTTTTCCACATTTTCACAAATGGAAAACAAAGTAACTTTGAAAAGTTTTTCTGGCAAAACTTTCTTTTATGAGGCAAAACTTTTTTGTCCCACTTGTTTCACAGATGAAAAAAAGAGAAAAATTCTCTAATCAAAATGTTTTTTTTTCACCTGGCAAAACATTTTTCCCAACCAATAACTCAGAAAATTTGTCCTTGCAAAACTTTAATAATAATAATAATAATAATATATATATATATATATATATATATATATATATATATATATATATATATATATATATAATTTATCCTGGCAAAACTTCTTTTTTCACATGGCAAAACTTTCTTTCTTACTTATTTCACAGATTAAGAAGAAAAACTTATCTTTTTCCCCAGTTTCACAAAATTAAGATAAAGTAGATATATAGATATATAGAAAATATTGTCCTGGAAATTTCCAATTGCTGAAAATGATCTTTCTTTCACCACTGTTCACAAACAAAGAAATAGAAATATTAGCTAGAAATATTATCTCGGTAAAACGTTTTTCACCTCTTCTTATGCATGCACACAGAAGAGAAAACATTTGAGATCAGACTAAGAAACTAGATCACATGATTTTGTTTTTCTCACTTGCCTGTTAGGGCTTCCGTATAAAACAGATGCAACAGAAACTGAAAAATAACAACAAAAAAATAACATGTCTAATGGTATAGTCTTGTGGACATGATGCAGATTAAAAGATGGGTATCAAAACCAAACACAAGACATCTGCCATAGTTGAGTTATGAGTGTAGTAAGAGGAGTGATGAGGACGTTGCCTTCCCTTGAAATATGACATGAATGCTTTCCCTGCTTCTTTGCAGAGTCATATACAGTTCAGAATCATAGCAACCAGAAAACACACACACACACACACACACACACACACACACACACACACAAACATGTATTAGGTTTAATGATAGAAAACAAAGAAAAATTCCCACTTGTAAGTATCACCTCTGCAATGCCTTTGATTATTTAAACCAGACATTTCCATTGGTAAACTAGCACATAGACACACACTATATACAGTATATGAATATAGAGGGGTCTTTGTTTTCTGTGGGCACTTTTATGGGAAAGTGGACCTTTCAGATCAGTCTTCAGTAAGGAGTGCCTGTGACTTGCCTTATCTACATTTCATGCATTTTGGGACTCAAATTGGTCTGGTCTTGGCCTCCACTTGGTCTCAACCACATGAACTCTCGGTCTTGTCTCAGTCTCAATACTTTGGTCTTGGTCATTACTTTGTCTTGGTCTATGTGATCTTGACCGCAACAATGACACTAACACCAATATATCTACAGTGAGATAATATTGACTGTCTGGCTCTAATCTAACGCTGCATACTGTTGGTCTGCTGGATTGTTCCAGCCATCTTTTTTTGACATCTTTTCAAACATTTCAAAAAAGGAATCAACTTTGTCAGCAGTGAATTTTGGGCTGTCACAACCACCCTGACAACCACCTTCATGCTAGAGCGTACCATTAATAGGTAAAGCATTTTTAAAAGTGGCTTCTGCCGCCATGGTCCACAGTTGTGAAGACAGGCAGGTGCTTCAGTGAACACTGGACCTGCTACTCTGTTTTTGAAATACTCACAAACTAATGGAATAGCCATCAGGAGCAATTTGGGTTTCAGAATCTTGCCCAAGCATACTTTTACATTGGCTGGAGGAGCTAGGGATCGAAACACTGACCTTCCAATTAGAGGATGACCTGCTTTACTTCCTGAGCGGCAGCCGCCCCCGGGCATCCTTATAAGTCAATAGAACTGAGTTGATCAACTCCATTTATTCAAACACCATCATTATCAGTTTCTTTGTTCTTTCTCCCTCCATGAAGCCTGCTATCCTACTTTGATCTGCCAAACCAGGTGGCAACTGCCAAATGTTCAACACATTTGGCAGAGCAGAAAATGATAATAATAATAAACTTCATTTAAAGAGCATTTTTCAAAATCCATGTTACAGAGTGCTTTACAAGAAAACAAAACAAAACATACAACAAACCAGTTTACAATCTACATTTCCAAAGGGTCAAACCAGCTACTTTCCTTTCCACAATGTAGAAAAGGAAAGTAGACACAAGACACGTCAGAGAAATATCTAATTACATTTTAAGAAAAATCAGGAAAAGCTTTACGATAAAAATATGTTTTGAGAAGAGACTTAAAGGAGAGCACTGAATCAACCGACCTGATTTCAGCAGGCAGCCCATTCCAGAGCCTTGGGGCCTGGACTGAAAACGCTCTGTCCTCCCATGTTTTCAGCCGAGCATCCAGAACTGCTAAGAGACCCTTGTCAGAGGTTCTCAAGGTGTGTACAGAGCTAAAATGTCAGAAATATAGCTGGGGTAGAGAACATAGTGTGCTTTAAAAGTAATCAATAGAATCTTAAAATCAATCCTAAAACATACTGGCAGCCAATGTAAAGAAGCTAAAATCGGCGTAATATGGTCCTATTTCTTGGTTCTGGTTAAAAGCCTGGCAGCACTCTCTGTAATCTGTCCAGGGATTTTTGGTTAAGACAGGTAAAAAAGCTGTTACAGTAATCCAGCCGTGATGAAATCAAAGCATGTAAAATCGTCTCTGTGTCTTTAAAAGTTAAAAAATAATAATTTTTGAAATATTTCTTAAATGATAAAAACATGACTGTACAAGTTTAGTAGTGTGCTGTTAAAAGTTAAGACTGGTGTCAAACCAGATGGCGAGGTTTCTTGCAACGGGCTTAATATCATCCACTAGTGGCCCAGCAGATGGCAGAATCTGTTATGCCATCTGCTGGGACCCAACTACAAGTATTTTAGTTTTAGTTATATTCAACTAAAGGAAATTTTTTGACATCTAGTTTTTTACATCAGAAATACAGTCATGGAGTGCACTCAACATCCCAGGGTCAGTCGCTTTGGCATCAGCATAAAAATGGAAAATACCATGTCATTGTATTATGTGCCCCAGGAGAAGAATGCATAGAGAAAATAAAATAGGACCCAGAACTGACCCCTTGGTGAACACCATACTCAACAGGAGAGTCTGATGACATGTAGTGTCATAGCTACACGACACCTATTTGTCAGGTAAGATAAAAACCAATCTAAACCCCACCCAGTGCCTCAGACTATTGAAAAGAATGCCGTGATCAATTGTATCGAAGGCAGCACTGAGGTCCAAAAGTACCAGGACTGAGCACATGCCATCGTCAGTACTGTGGTACTTCCGGAAACCAGACAAAAATATTGTTATTTTCCAGTGCTGCTAAAAGCTGTGTGGACACTATTTTTTTTCTAAATTTTTTGATATAAAAGGTAACTTAGACACTGGTCTGTAGTTATGAAGGACAGATGGATCCAGCCCAGATTTTTTTAATAGAGGAGTCACGCAAGCAGTTTTAAAGTGATCTGGGATACAGCCAGTAGCCAGAGAGCTTTTAAAAACAGAAAGCATGATTGGCTCAACAGATCCAATTACCTGTATTAAAAACGTGGGCAGCACAACATCAAGAGGGCTGATGGACACTCTCGTATGTAAAATTACTTCTAAAAGTTCAGACAGAGTAATGGGGTAAAACTGGCTAAAAGTATCTCTTTGGGTCAAAAAAACAAAATTAAAAGAGGCACTGGGTGTAATAGAAGTTCTGACTGATTCCACCTTATCATTAAAATAAGTTAAAAACCTTTCACAGTCAGTATTTGACTCAATGGGGACTGAAGGTGGGGCTGGATTAACCAAGTGGTCAACAGTCTTAAATAAAACCCCAGTGTTTAGTTGATTGGCAGAAATCAGCTCTGAAAAATAGTTTCCCCTTGCATCCCTGACCAAACTGTTAAAACTGAATGCACCTGAAGACCAGATTTCTTCCATCTACGCTCTGCTTTCCTACATTCCCTTTTACAGCTGCGAATACTGTCATCGATCCAGAGCTGCTTCGTTTTGGAAGATCTAGTCTCTAGTCTCTAGGATCTAGATTATGTGGGGCAATAGTATGAAAAATGGACAAGCAAGTGGAATTAAAATGGTTTGCCAGATCATTGGTATCAGATTTTTCAGATGGTTGTTTTTGGCGGTAACTGTAAAACAATGAGCAGAACTCTGCTGCGCTTTGTTCATTAAAAAAGCAGGTGCTCCAGGAGTATGGTGCAGCTGAATTAAAAACTGGAGATTCACTGTTAAAAACTATACACTTGTGGTCAGAAACAGTAAAATCCAGTAGATCCAAGGAACATATAGTTACGCCTAAGGTAAAAACAAGGTCCAGTGTATGACCCCGGTTATGTGTTGGTCCACATACATGCTGTGTAAAGTTAAGAGAGGTTGTGATGTTTAAAAAATCAGCAGCCTGTGTATTTGTGGAGTCATCAAATGTGTATATTAAAATAACCACAGAGAATAATTCTGTCATAATTTAAAACAAGGGAGGACTAAGAGCTCTGAGAATTCTGCCAAAAAGCTGCCACTGGGTTTTGGAGGGCGATAAATGAGGGAAAATAAAATTGGCTGGGGAACAAAAAGTTTAAAAATCAGAGCCTCAAAGGAGGAAAGTTCAATAAAATAAAAATGTATTCGTTGACATTTAAAATTCGTCCTGTAAACACACACTATGCCACCACCATGACCACTGACCCTGGGTTGGTTAAAACACTCATAATGTGGAGGACAAAGCTCAACAAGCTGGCTACAGTCAGAAATTTGCAACCAAGATTCTGTGAAAAACATGGAGTCTAAATTTGCAGACAAATGTGTTGGGCAGTGGAAATGGTATGATAAATGTTTGCTGTTAGAGCATGTGTGCCTTGTGGACTGACCGTAGCCACGTATTGAGAGATTGCAACCTGCTGAAATGGCCAGCGCATCGGCCGAAGGAGGGGAGAGGGCTAGGGATATCATTAGTACCAATATGGATAACCACAATACTCACGTCAGGGTGTTTTCTTAAGAGAGATGGAATCTGCTGTACTAAGTGCGACACTCTGGCGTCAGGGAAACAGTAAGTCGCAGCTGAGTTTAAATAGCCTCTTGACGTAGGTTGCAACGGCTTCATACCCAAACTGGCTTGATCAAAACCGCTTTCCCTCTCCCACCCTTCCCTCATTGGAATGACTGGAGGTGGCGAGTCGCCATGCAGTGGTGTGAATGAGTAACACTGCTGCTGCTGCTTCTGATTAGTGATGAGATCTTTTCAAGGCTCCATCCTCCCATTCCCATGGCTACTTTATGACTTTCACCTGATGTTTATTCTTTTCGTGTTTATCTCTTTCTTCATGCTCATGTTATTCTCTCGCTTATCCCAACAAGCCAAGACTCTGTGCTTTTTATGGTTTCTCAGCCTCTTGATGAACATTCAAATATTATTATAAAGTGCAAAGTTAACAGCAACAGCCAGTAAGCAAACTGAAAAAGTTAATTTTTAACACTCTGCAGGGTTTGGAGCTAGTATGGGAGGATGCAGAATTGCAAAACTGACTTAACACTGGATAAATTTCAACTTGGAATGCACACCACAAAAACAAAGTCAACTTTACAGACTAAGTCTGCTGAACAAAAGGAAAAAAAAAACAATCAAAATCAAGTGACAAAACCAACATTAGTCAGCATAAATTATTTCACAAGACTAGCACGAGCTCAAAAAAGCACAGACACGAAACCGAAACAAATTGATAAGCTGCTGCATGTGACAGTGATTGGTTAGAGCAAAACCACATCATATTGTCTTTGAAATAAAATGAGGTCATGTTAATCTGATAAATGGAGGAGTAACAAAATGCCATCTCAATGTGAATATCCGGCAAGATACAACCTGAATCCAAAGCGAGGTTTACCTACAGTTATTCCAGCCTTAACCCTTTGAAACCAGAGCAAATTGGCTTTATTTTTTCCAAAAACAAGAGAGGAATGCAATGAGCAACTTAACAAGAAGGAGCCCAAAATAAGCAAGAAGTTACAAGAAAATTACCTGAAAACAGTCAAAAGAAATGAAAAAGTAAAACACAAAAACAAACAAGATGACCTTTTGAAGATTTTTGTTGTCTTTTTTCCTGTAAAATGATTTTAAATACATAACTACTGGTATAAGAATTCTAAATATAGTTTTCCGGACATTTCCCCCTAGTTGTTTTATAATTTCTAATACTCTGCCCCACCTGAACTTTTAGGTCTCTTTTGTCACCTTTTATGATTTTTTTGAGATTTTCCTGACATTTTTGCCAAGTTGCTCATTATGTTTTTTGTGGGTTTTCTAAAGAAATCCAACCAGTTTTCTTAGGTATCAAAAGTTTCAATGCTTCTCAAAGCCCTGTGAACACAGCACAAGAAAACTGATGTCAGTCCAGGTGTTAACAGGTTAACCATCGAAATACATTCTACAAACTTATGCCACCTAGAACTACTGAGAGGACGTCTTCCTGGGAGTAAAAGACAGGTTTATCATTTGGTAATGAGGTTAGGCACTAGTTGTACATTACACTTGTAAAAATCTGTGATATTCTTGTTCTAACTTGTATTTCTCGCTTCCTTTGTTGTATGTTTTGGCCTCTAAGCTCTGGAGTGAGGAAGTGGAAAAAGTAAGTACGTCAATGTTGTGGTTGTGAACTTTGTCTTACTGCCTGGTCTCCCGGGTTAAGGTCTTAGTATGTTTTAAAAGTGAAGTGTGTAAGATTTAGGGGGATTTGGTACAGCAGTGAATTGCAGATTGCAACCAGCTTCAACCACCATGTTTATTCATTTATGATGTCAAGTTGCCAACTTGTGTTATAAAATAACGTTAGCAGTGTTCGTATACTCGCCTGGCATGCTTTATAATTTAAAGTTTGCTATCTTGCTGCAGCTAATAGATGCATGTATTAAAATGTGCAACTACTAAAAGTAAATGATGACTACTAGAAACAAAATAACAAAATACAATTTTTTTACCATCAGTTGTTGACACTGAAGGTTGAGTTTATTAAAATCAGCAGCTACGATGAAGATTCCATCTGGTTGTTTGGTTATGTTGCTGCTGATGGCATTGTTCAATTCCTGCTGTGAATTTTTTGATTTTGCATCAGAGTCCTGTGTCCAAATGGCTCCCACATGGTCAGTCCATTCAGTGCATTAGCTTGCTCCGGGATGTCAGGGGTTAACCATGTCTCTGTGAAGATGTGTGCAGAGCAGTCCCAGATTTTCCACTGCTAAGTGAGCCAAAATCACATCTCATCCACTCCACTCTCCTGTGATCAGACACTAGACAGAAGAAGGAATAGCTCCCGCTCCGAGTCAGGCCAGCCTCACCGTGATAACGGCTCTCCTCCCTCTCTTCGTCCAGCACTTTCAGTTTTGTTTCTCCCCTCCGGTCCCCACACAACCTTTACCAATGCTTATAAGTGCCACTCTGTCATAGAAAAGTCATGCTTCAGCAGTAAGGGGCCATGTTGTTGAAAAAACGTTGCTGAGTGAGCCTTAATCGCATCTCATCCACCTTTTTCTCCGGCAAGCAGACATTAGACACAGGAACACTTGGAAGAGGAACAGCTCTCGGTCCAAGTCAGGTCAGCCTCGCCCTGATACCAGCTCTCCTCTCTCTCTTCGTCTGGTGCCTTCGGTTTCATTTCTCCTCTCTGGTCTGACTTGCCGTTCAGCACATGCCACCGGTGGAGATCCTCTTGCGGTCTGCAGCATTCAGTCCAAACCCCACACAACTTATCCGGATGTTAATCACTGCCACTCTATCGTAAAAAAGTTGTGCTTCAGTAGAAGGGGCCATGGTATTGAAAAAATAGACAAATATAACAAAAAAGTAGCAAGGATTAGATTCTGATTATATAATATTCATCTTATCATTATTTATGACCAGTTGTTAGGGGGAGCAGATTCAAGTCAATGTGAAACTATGTCACTAATACACTTTCCATTGTTTCAGGCCGAACAGGAGCTCCGAGTGGCTCAGACAGAGTTTGACCGCCAAGCAGAGGTCACACGGCTGCTGTTGGAGGGCATCAGTAGTACACACGTATGTCAACCACTCACTATCTCTATCAGTGTCTCATGCGCACTCTCTCTCTCTCTCTCTCTCTCTCTCTCTCTCTCTCTCTCTCTCACACCCGAAATCAAATGTTTACGGATCTTTAACCATATTGAGTCTTGATCCTGGACTCTTCAGAGAGGTCATTATTTTTAGACATTTAAATGTGAAATAAGTCTAAGCAATACTGAACCACATTAACAGAGGCATAGACTTGGTAAAAAATAAAATACAATTGCCTGTTTTTAAATGCTTTTAAGTATATTTTTTATCTTTTTCTTTTTTTGTTTTGTAGGCAGTGTTAAAAATCAGCAACTTATTTAAAAGGGATATTGGCATCCTAAAGTGGTTTACACTGCAGGTTCTCTTTTACAGGGCATTAAAGGGGATTTGAAATAAAATCTGGTTGAATTAAGTATTTTTACTGCACTGACACATGTTCTTTAAGAAAAAAAAGGGTTTTAGGATGTAACTATAGTTACACAAATGTCCTTGTGAGATTGGAGGGTTTTCAGATTCAGAATCAGAATTACTTGATTGATGATTGATTCCCACAATTAAACTGTGGTTTGTTACAGTCACTCTGATGCCAAGCACAGATAATTATAGCATGGAGAAATAAGTACCAACACAAGTAAATAAAAATAGAAATATAAAATAGAAATACAGTAATAGCAGACAATTAGCACTAGTATATAAATATTTAAAAATGAAAGTATGTATAATGTGCTGAGTATGTAAAAATATGAATGTAAAGAAGTATAGTAATTGACAATTAGGTCTAGTATTACTAGTTATTATTGCTAGATCAAACTGCTCAAGAGTATTTAGAATAGTTCAAAAGTAGCTCCACTATGACCAATCACAACAGTAACAGGCTTTTTACATGTTAGTGCATCAGTGATAATAATCCTGCAAAATAATATAGCATGTATACAACGTCTTTTACCTCAGGAGTATTTTTCACATTGTGGTATTACTACTTTTGCTGAAGTAAAGGATCTCAATATTTCTTCATGGAGATGAGCTACAAGATGTGTATTTCTTCAAGAGTGACTGTAGTGTTGTTGCTTATCTGCAGGTGAACCACTTGCGCTGCCTGCATGAGTTTGTGGAGGCCCAAGCAGCTTACTATAAGCAGTGTCATTTCCACATGCAGGAACTCCAGAAAGAGCTGGGAAGGTGAGAACACGAGTGGATTTTCTGACTCACACAGGTGTTACTGGGCTGTGTAGAGATGGCCATTCATCCTCAGCGTGCAGTGGAATGAGCAGTCAGCTGCAATTGTGTAACTGTATCAGATTACTAAATGACAGTATGTGAGTAGACAAGCTGTATGCCAACATTAAACAACAATTAATTGGCGATTGCTTCACAATTAAAAATGTAATCGATCAATAATATATTAACCCTTAGGGCATATTACACACACTTGTAAAGCTCTAGGTACAAAATGCGCTTTTCAAAACCAAGCTTTGAAAAAATATTACACATTAATATTTTTTTTCTACTTTCACTGAGATAATTTGTTAAGAGTTAAAACACTTGAAGTGCCAGGTTTTTGTCATGATGCCGCCATGTTTTTAGATGAAAAAAAATGAACAAAACAAAATGACAAAAAAATGAATTACTTTTAATATACTACATGCTAAGTAGATTATTATTATTTTTGGATTATCACAGCCTAGGATATATCAATTATTACTATATTAATATATTTTATATTTATTTATTTTTTGTGTAGTGTCAAATACATTCATATTACTCTGCACACAAAATGCACTTTTCAAAATCAGGCTATAAAAAAATCTATTAAATCTATTAACGTATATATATACGT
Organism: Plectropomus leopardus; assembly: GCF_026936395.1. Classification (NCBI taxonomy): domain Eukaryota; kingdom Metazoa; phylum Chordata; class Actinopteri; order Perciformes; family Serranidae; genus Plectropomus; species Plectropomus leopardus. Next base: position 37,109,997 of record NC_142179.1, read on the forward strand.
ACATATATATTTCATACATTTGAGTATATTTTTAACCCACATCAGTCCTAATCGTGAATATCAAATATTCATTAATTTTCAGAATTTTAAGCCTTAAAATGCCAGGTTTTTGTCATGATGTCATCATTTTTTTTATATGACATATATATGATTGTGACAGTGCATCTAATGGAAATAGCATTGAAATGGAATGGAAATAGCATGTATTTTCTCCATATGCCTAATATGGTAAAAAATGACATCATCAGGTGGTAAATAGTAAAAATGACAAAAAGTCCAAGGCAAAAGCCCAGAATGACACCCAGAAATAATATAATGCATGTTTTTATGCTTAGATGGCTGCGGGATCAAAAATGTCAGTTTGAATGGGTTTCAATGGAGCATTTTTTGTTTAACAGTCTGAATGTAACAATTTAGTTTCCACAGTGTATGTTAGACTTATGTAGGAGCTTAGCTGGAAATTCAAATTTAACAAAAATATACAGTCTTGCCCAAATTTATGACATATGCATGAACACAGCTATAATTACAAAAACGAAAAATGAAAAGCATGTACAATGCACTTAACAGTCCCTAAGAGTTAACCAGATAGGTTGGTGCATTCCTGGAACAGGGGAACAGCTCTGCAGTTTTTTTCTGCAGGATTTTAGCAAATTGGGATGACTGAGCAGTGTGTGATCAACCCTAACCAGAGTAGTGATGCAGTGTTTTTCTGTTCCACTGAAATAGCACAATAAAAGTTCGCCCAGACTGCAGCTCAACATCTAACCAGCTCTCTGTGGCTGCTGTTTATTTAACCATTAGTACCTGCACTACTCAATCGCTCTGTCTAAATATCAGCAGTTGAAGTACACGGCGTGTTTGGTTGATACAAGAATAAGTAAAACTTTACATGCACTGTATGTTTAGGCCCTACTTGTGTATGTCCTCCAAAAAATTTTAAAGTTAAGACAGCAGAAATATTTCATTCAATTTTATGATTCAGTTTATTTGCAATGCAGATGGTTGACTTTAGACTCTATTGAATAAAATTCTTCATGGAAAAGCATGTATTTTGTTATTGTAGCCTCTATCAGTGTTCAGGGAAAGGTGTGCTCGCACACTTACTCAATGCCACAAAATTATTTTATTTTTTTTTAATCTATTTCAGTCAGGTTCTAGGGAAGCCCGTCTGTTTTGTTCTTTTTGATTTTGTCAGATCATGATAAATCATTTTCATTGTCTCATGCCTTCAGTTCTGATGAGGACGTGTGAGTATGACTTGTCTTCTTGTGTGCTGATGCTGTTATTAATCTTTCTCATTGTGTGTATGTTCTGACTCACACATTTGGTTGCTTTCCAGTACTTCCAAAATCCACATTAAATCTAAATTAATAAGTGATGTATATTGGAGGTCAGTGCATTTGGTATGTTGCCTTTTTAGGAATAAAATGGGCTTGAAGTCCTTGGTGGCTTTTTTATCTAAAGGGTAGGCCTGTAACCGACTCAGAATTATGTCAGTCAAATCAGATTTGGATGTTAAATATGAGTATTTGACAATTTTGGTCTCTTTGTTTTACAGGTTGAACAGGGCTCAGAGAGACACTCAGTGTGACAGTTTCAGCTATATATTATATAAGCTAACAGTGCTAACAATAGATCACAAATTTACAACAACATTTTTGCAGACACTAGATATCAAACAAAAGCCAGAGACTGTATCATATGAAGCTGCAGTGAGCTATAAAATTATCATGTCTAAGCAGATGGAGAGAATACAATGTTATTGCTGAGAACAGTGCAGACTCTCTTCCTCTGTGACGCTGCATCGCATCCACTGCAGCCTCTACCAAAGAGGACCATGAAAGTCAAGAGCGCTTTCTCCACAGTAGAGTCAGTACACTGCATAGCACACTGACTATAGCAAAAAAAAAAAAAAAAACCGGTTGCTCGACTTGAAACTATCTTAGTGGACTGGTGATTCAAATCTCCTACTTTCAGGGGGGACCTTACTAAAGGGGCCCTGTTTTCATAGCAGTGCAACAACCAGCAAAGTAGTGCTCCATCAGTTTTTCTAGAGGTCGACGCAGAACTTTGCCTCATCCTGGTTTTCTCGTCAAAAAGCCTATGTGATTTTTTCATGGGATTTTGGAACATTGCAGAAAATAAGCTCTGTGGCAAACAATTGTTTATAATACTTACAAGTAGGGGTGGAAGGTAGATTGAATAACAGTAGCTACTTTAACTATATTGTCACTGCCGTTCATTCAATAATTTTGTATTTTAGTAGTTATCATTAGTTTAAAGGACATTTAAAAATAGAGATTTGTATTGTGTATCGCAACATAGCCTTAAAATATTTCAATATTATTTTAAAGCCACATCATCCTGCATTACTTACAAGTTTTGAAACTGTCAATATATTAACACAACACTGAATGAGACAGATAATCTGTAAAAAAAAAAAAAAATCATACTCCTTACACTATTGCCTTGCAACTCTTTTTTTGTCCTTAGACAATGTGAGGGTCTAAAGGCAGAGGGATGTCGTATGCTTTAAAGCCCTCCGAGGCAAACTGTGTTTTGTGATAATGGGCTTTATAAATAAAATTGAATTGAATTGAATTGCTAATGGCATCACTGCACGTAAATGACAATAACCAATCAGAACCGAGCAGTCTCCAACACAGTTGTCAATCATGTCAAAATGAGAAAGTTTGTGACCTGGCTGCTGTGTTGGACAGCGCTGACTGGCGGTGTACCAAGCACTGTCCACAAACTGGACCAATTTTTTCGTTTTCAAGCTAAACCGTAGAGCTGAGGCGAGACATAGGCAATGCAGTAACAGAATCTTGATTCATATTTCTGCCATGCTATGGTCTGAGTCTGTCTAATGCCATCAGAGGCAGTAGGGAGAAGAGGTGGAATATGATCTTTTTCTGATAATCTTTCTTATGTACTTCTTTCAGACTTTAGTGACAATTTCAACAAACATGACACAAAGATATTTTCTTAAAGTGTGTTTTTGTTCGGCATGATGACATTCTGTAAGCTCATTTGGCCACTTGTTGCAAACAGCCCTTTTTTAAGACATAAAAGTTTCAAAGTTCAGTGGGGTTTTTACTGACGTTTTATGTTGCAGAGTAAATTGTGAAAGTCTCTTCAGCTTGTGTTAGCCACAGACCTTATTTCAGACATCTAACCAAAAACTCATTGAAAAAAGCCATTGACTTTGAGATAAGGGAACTGGGAATGTTAAAATGCTAACTCATTTCTGGGACTCATTTCTGCATCACTCTTTCTCCCTAACCTTGAAACTGACTTTGCCTGCCTCTGTGGTATTTTAGTGCCCAGCCAAATCACATTACCAGGCTGCGACAGAATAACCATACTACACACACCAGACTGGTCAGTTAGAGCTCTAGATTCCGGTTTGTGTCTTGCTTTCCAGCATTTTTGCAGTTTTTCTTTCCATGTTTGTGTTTTAATTTGAAAATGCATGATGGTACAAACATCACATTTTACAATATGCTGCAACACTTCACAACATGAGAAAGAGTTGTTCTCTGTTAATTGAATCGAACATTGAATCTGTCATCAATCATATCCACAATTACTCCAAACTATTCTGTTATTACTCATTTCTATGGCCATTTTCCAAATTAACTGTAATAAACCCAACACATTTGACCCTGTTTGTTCATGTCTGCCACCATGCACCGTCCAGACAACTATATGACTCCTTGAGGAAGCATCTTTTCATCTGTTGTTTTCATACTTTACTACAGCTGTCTCAGAGCCACGACACCAGGAATGTGATTGGCTAAGAGTCTATTATTTTAATCAGCAAACCCTCTGATCCATATTCAACCACAAATAGCCTTTTTGCACTTTGCGCTGCTGTGCAACCATGAACCAAAATAGCAGGTGAGCTAAGGGATGCCCACTTAGTCCAGTCAAGACCAACCACTCTGCACTTAATGCACTTCCACGTTTAAGATGCAGGCCCCAATTTTGTAACACTCTAGTTTTCTTGCCAGACTTCAAAGTTCATTGCGAATGCATTATTGACAGTGATGGATCGTTTATGAGGGGCTTTGGCTTTGGAGCCAGATTTGAAAACATGACAAATCTTCAGTCTGCAATATGAAATATTCCAGAGTAGATGTACTGGAAGTAGAAGTCGTGATTCATGTGGTTTTTTAGTTTTGTGCTGACTTTGCTGTTTTTGTGTTATATTAGTATGTTTGTATTTTATCTGTATGTTCTGATCCTCTCTACATCATCTGCCTGCTTTCCCTCAGGCTCCCCAATGCATTTGCACTAAACTCCAGTCACACCATAGCTGCTGCTGGCTCTGCATCTGAAGGCATCAGCAGCCCAGTGGAGACAGACACACTGAAGATTGAAGAAGTTCAGGCACCTGCTACAGGTGCCCGCAAGGCCAAAGTCCTTTATGATTACGATGCTGCTGACTCCAGTGAGCTCTCACTTTTAGCTGATGAGGTAAGGTGTCCTCATCTACCTGCAGCTAGTGGGTTCAATAATGAACCCTGGCAAGGGGCCACAGACCCTTCCAGGTCTAAACAGTAGCTACACACATTTAATTTGCTAAATTAAATAATGTGTGTGCCCTTTTTATTGAAAGTTAGTGTTTTGCTTTGTAAGTGTTTACAGATTTTCCGATGATATTGGAGTTGGTCTTTACTTGAGATGGCCCATCTCTGCCAAAAAACTTGACAGCAATGTCCCTGATGACCCAGGGACCTTCATGAAGATTTTTAGGATGATAACTTAAAACAGACCTGCCTTTTCAGGCTCCAACCAGTTTGTCACTGGTTTTTCTATCTGCTCTTTTATCGAAGAATTCGTCTCCTTGTTGTTTTTCCTTTTTTAAAAAGGTATTATTTAATGTATGAAAGCCCCTTTACACCCCTGTTTCTATTTTATTTTATTTTATTTTTTGGTTAAAACAATGTAACAAACAATGTATAAAACAGTAGTGGCTTTAGAGGTAAAACAATGATAGGAGCAAGGGAAATATCAAAGGATAGACAAGAAAACCAAGCAATGGAAAGAACTTAACATGATATATATATGTGTGTTGTGTGTGTGTGTGTGTGTGTGTAAATATATAAATGTATACAACAATGAGAAAAAAAGAATAATAGTCAAAATAATTCTAATAATGACATTTTGTAGTAGCAGTTACAATTACGGAAATGTGTTAAATATGGCATGCATGTTTATGTGTATATTTTTGTATGTGTTGAGGGGAAAATGTACTTAGTAGAAAGTAGAGGATGCCACTGGGATTCTGAGAGCTTGCTTTTGTCTTTCCAGTTTAAAAAAAATATCTTTTTAGCGATTGCTCAGGCCACCAATATGGGTTGTTTATATTTCAGTGGCTTTAAACTGAGGAGAGATGCTCCAGCCAGTAGACACACAGAAGCAGAGACTGAAATTTAGTGACCAGGATATTTTATTTGTAACGTTTGTCCAGACCATTTGAATGCAGAGGGGACCAGGCATGAAAGATGTCATCTATAGTGTTTAAAGAAGTCTTTTAGAAAATACTTTTGAAACTGATGCTACATGAACCCCCTTCCCCCAAAAAACACAAACAAAGAGCTGTGGTATTCCCTTTCCTTAAGAAGAAGAAAACCCACAACTACCAGAATGCACTGAGCTGCACCGGCCCAATAAATGCTTCCACTGGTGGATGATGTAATATGATCAATGCAATGACATTCCAGTGAACAGTACTCTAAAGCCTGTTTCTGAAAACATTTGAGGAAAGAAATATGCAACATTAATAAAATTTTGGTTTATATCTGATCAGTGCTGCTTAATTTTACCGTCTGGACCTAAAGAGAGCAAAGGAGGGTCTGTCTCTTGATGCACTGCTGTGCTCTTTGTGTCTGTTGTGGCAAGCAATATGAAAATGCAGAAATACAGCCTGTAATTCAAGTACCAAAACTCTGCTGAATGACACATTTGCGTCATCCGGCAGTGTTTTAGGGATATCTAGACACTGGTTAAATAGAGGGAAAGTTTACCACAGTTCATTTACGCACACTGTAAAACAAAGCTGGATGGCAATATATTAATATCACTTTAATGTGCAGTGAGTACAGGTGTCACTACCTTTGAATCCCAATTTATGTTGTTTATACTGCATGAGGTGTACTCTGTGTAGTTTAGTGCTGAGTAAGCTGCTGTTGCTGTGGCTATAGCCAAATATTTTGAACATTAAAATTAAGTGTCCATGTCTGTGTGTTCCAGGTCATTACAGTTTACACAGTCCTTGGAATGGACTCTGACTGGCTGATCGGAGAGAGAGGAAACCAGAAAGGAAAAGTGCCGGTCACATACCTGGAGCTGCTCAGCTAAAGATCACACACGCATTAACACACACACACACACACACACACGTTCACGTGCATGTGTGTGAGTGAGTACTACTAAAGCCATGAGGATATTTCATTCACTGCATTAAATGTCACACTCTTAACTAACCTGTAACCTGCAGCAGCACTCCAGCACAGTCAGCATTCGCTAAAGTGTTCATTTAACTCTTTGAAACCTGGAGTGACATCACTTTTCTTGTGGTGCGTTCAGATGCCTTTTACAAGTATTTAAACCTATGATCCCTGAGCGAGTTGGCTTGCTTTCTTTTAAAAACAGGGAAAAATAGGCAATGAGCAACTTCGCAAGAAGTGTTCCACAAATTACAAGAAATTTGCAAGTTTAGAAAATTATACTTTAAAAAGCTGGATAAAAACATCCCAAAAACTTTAATTACCATAATTCTATCTTTTTAAATATTTTTACTGAATTATGATAATTTTAAGCACGTTTCACATTTTTTTTCTTTTTTGTTTGTTTTTTTTTTTTTTTAGTTTTAGGTATATTTCTTATTTATTTGTTTGTTTGTTTTTTAGCTGATTTTTGGTTCATTTCATCCTAAGTTGCTCGTTGGAATAAAGCCAATTTGCTCAGGTGTGAAAGGGTTAAACACGCTCACTCATAAATCAGTGTGTGTCTCAGAACACACTCAAGTATATTTACACTGGAGCCATTGTTACAATGAGTGCAGGAAAATCCCCATGGGAGATGGTTAACATTCCTCTTTAGATACATTTGGTGATTATGTTTTTTTCTCTATTTATTTCCTATTTATTGTTTGCATCCTGATGTTTCAGGTAGACCTTCTACACGTCTGCAGAGCGATTTACGTTATGTTGATTTGTCCAAAAAGTGTTTTTTTGTGTATTGAAGCTTGTCATAGTTTATCTTTAAAAGGCAGAGATACAGATAAAACTAACATGCAATAACCACGCAACCTTGATTCCCTGAGGTTAAAGTGGCATACAGTTTATCTCTGCGTGACAGACGTGTCATTGAAGAAGAAGTGAAAACAAATGTGAGCAAACGGAGATCATTGTGATAGGCAGGTCATTATGTTGTTGACGTATCAGATCAGGAGTTACCAACCAGGGGCAAAGGAAACCAAACACGCCACTTTAGGGTTGATTTTAAATCCATAAATCAAACTGACACATGTGACCGCTTCCTAGTTTTACTGCAGAAATGTGTTCTGTTCTTTTTTCCAATACCACATGAAAAGAGCTGCATTCCTCATGTGTTGTATCTTTTATTTGGCCAAAATACTAAATAAGACAAAGCATTAAGTAAGCTGTATTTATAAGCATTAGCTTATTGAAGAACAGTAACGTAAAAACAGCAAATAAAGTTTGCCATGAATGTTTTATCATCAACTCTCGGGTAGCAGATTTGCCTTAACTGTTAATTGAAATGAATGTAAATCCTGTGTGATTTTAGGCGACAGTAACATTTTATGGACTATAGGCTGGGGCGGTATGTCATATTTCATACCTTCCTGAAATATCACCAGGGTATATGCTGCATGATGGTATTAGGAAACAGCGCTAATGCCCACACTCTCCCGACAGCAAGTGCACTACTTAAGCCTTGCATACACTGTACCATTTTAGCCCGTTTTTGACACATAGCATTGTTGAAGTACTGTACCTGCACAAAGTGGCAAACAGAGCATCTGAAAACGCCATGGCAACAACACTGGACAGAAAATATGGAGGCCAGGCTGCAACAAGAAACATTAGCATCGCTATCAAGTAACAACAGGTGAATGTAGCTAGCTTACCACCAGTTCTCTCTGTAAAATGGACGAGCCATACTGTCCACGTCTTCCAAGCCACACAGGATTGCACAGATTATTAAGGCAGCATGCCTCTGCTTTGTTAGGATTGTTGCTAATACCTGCCTCGGAGCTTTCAAACTAATCTTTATTAACAGTTCTCGATAGCCAGGACGTTCTGCATTTGCCCACAGGCCTTTTTTTAAACACTCTCAGGTCGTGGCTTGACGATCAGACTGTACAGTGTGAGCACTTTGATCATGAGCTTTGGCTTTACATCGCAGACAATTTAGTCGTACTTTATGAGTTGGAATTAACAATAACATTTCTAAAATCGTACAGTGTATGCCCAGCTTTACTTTTAGCTTTACTTTCAGATTAATAAATTCACAATAGCAACCTACTAAATGTTAACAATAAGTAACATCCGTTTTTTTCTTATCAATCAGAGAAATACAACTCTCTGGCCGCCAGCTGTTTACAGTCCTGTAACTTCTCCCTCCACCACTGGGCGTCACTGTGTCTTTCAGCTCAGCTGCCTGTTACACCAGTAGAGACCACAGACTGAGATCTAGTGGTGCGTGCTGTGCACTGCATACAATGATTTTAACAGAAAGAGGAGCGCCTGTATTTCTGATGGTATTGCAAAACATACCAGTAGGATTTCTAAATACCCTGGTATATCGTTATACTATGATAGAGTCCATACCTAGTAGACACTTAGACGGAACACAACTAGCAACAGTATTGCTTGATTGAGTAATGTTATTCACTTTTCATTAGAATTTCCGATATCAGCCTTGGCCTTCAGCACTGAGGATGTCCCTTTTTAAAATATGAACACCTGGCAACAAATAAACATGAACACTCCCATCCTGACTGCCTTAAGGTGATGGGAAGGAACTGCTAAGGCCACCTGCTGCAAACCAGAGAATGTGCTCCTCACAGCAAAATGTCCACAGACTTAATGTACACCACATACAGCATGCAGGACTCCTTTTATTCACCTTTGTGTGTTTGTGTGATTTTGGTTTGCCCTTTGTTGCATTTTGAAATGACAAAGTTCCTGTTTGTCGCTGTTTTGTCTGTTAATACTTCCAAGTGTCTTCAGTCTTTAGAGCTGCATGTGCTACAGCTTGTAGCCTGTCCTGCTGGACATGTGCGTGTGTATAAGAGTTTTATGATGTAGCTGTTTGGGTGAGAACTGGAGCATCAAAATGTTTGCACAAAAAAACGTATGTGCTCTCTCACAGCCACTATGTGTACATGCATGCACTCCGTCTTTTTTTTTAACCAGCCTTGTGAGTTTTTGTGAAATAAGCACAATGTTTGAAAATGCAAAAGTCTGCCAGCAGAGGAGAGGTGACATTTATGATAGAGGATCAGGGCCATGTTAAAGAAAAACTAATTCTTAGATTATGAGAGTTAAGTTGCAATTTCAAGAAAAAGTTGTAATATTACAAGATAGAACTTGTGCATTTATGAAAAAAAATGTTATGAGATTTCACTCATAATTTTAGGAGAAATAAAGTCACAGATTAAGAGATCAGGAGTCAGGTAATATGGCAAAAAAGCAACAAAGTATGAGTGAATGATCAGAAATCATGCCTGAATGGTCAAAATTATGAGATAAAATGTTAAAAATCTTAGATAAAAAGTGAAAATTATGGACAGGGGATCTTACCATATTACCCAACTGTCTGTTCCTAATCTGTGATTTTATTTCTCCTTAAAATAAAAATATTTTGTATCTTATAATATTAGCTCTTTTTGCTCATAAATGTACAACTTAATATCATAATTTTACAGCTTTATTGTATAAATTTATTAAATTTAAGTTTAATCTTGTAGTATTACAACTTTTTTTCCGTAAATGTACAATTTTAATGTTGCAATATTATGACTTTTTCAGGTAAATTTACAAGTCCAATCTTATAAAATTACAACTTAAGTCTCATTAATTTAAGTTTTTTCCTCATAAATTTTTTTTTTCAAAATTATGACTTTGTTCGCACAAAATTATGATTTAATTCTCAAAATATCAGAGTTTTTTTTTTAATATGGCCATAATCCTCCATCTTAGAAATGAAAGCGAGACCTAAGCAAACAGTTTTCTTCCCTGCAGTGACTGAGGGGTGAGAATGTGGTCTAATCATTCTTGTTGGCAGATGAATGTAATCCTCATCGTGCGTCCTTCTCTCTACTCTTGTGCTCATTTCACAAAGTTAAGAGGCAGTTTTTTTTTACTTACGCTGTTGTGATTCTGTTATACCTCATCTTGTACTATTATTATTATTACATATTTTGTGAACAAATATATTGCCTGTTCCTTAACCATGCTGAATGAATGAAATGTACGGGATTTAATAAAAAGTCTAATTTATTTGAATTAATTTACTTTTTAGAGCAATTGTATACATGTCGTTGGAAACCACACTGAATATAACAGACCACCACGGTCGAAATGTGAAGTCATTGCAAAAGTGTCTTAAGGTGCAGTTCCTCTAAATGGCTGCAATAATGCAGAAAAATACTTACTACTCCCAAAAGTTCTTGGTCTCTATTCCTCAATAATGTGGTTGTGATTATAAAGTCATTTTTCCGCTGAGAGTGAAGGGAAGTCTGTGGTGTGTTGGCAGGTGTCCATACTGATCATAATCAGTCATGATGGTTGCTGCTTGTGTATTTCACTTCAGCTCCATTGAGGCGTTCTCACTCTTTTTGCCCAAATTTGAATTTCTTCTTCAATCTTCCAAGATTGCAGCAGAAGTGCTCTGCTACTCTGATTGTATTATGGAGGGGTCCTTCTAGTAGTTCACCCCTAAATGAATTTAAAATAAATATATATATCCTCTTACCTGTAGTGCTATTTATTAATCTAAATAATTTTGGTGTGGGTTGCTGATTGTTGGAGATATCAGCCATATAGGAGTCTGCCTTCTCTCTTTCACTTGAGTAACTGGGTCATGATTTCTGAAAAGAGTCATTGCTGAGTTTTTTCTGAGTGCCATCTAGTCTATATTAATAAATAGCACCACAGGTGAGAGGAGAAATATGTATTTTAGATTTTGGGAGTGAGCTGTCCTTTTAAAAACCAAACCATTAAAGCCCGCTTTAATATTACTTACACTCATATCGCTCTGCACACAAAATGCGCTTTTCAAATCAGGCTATAAAAAATATTTTACACTAATATTATCTTCTACTTCCATTGAGTTCAGTTTTTAACAAACATCAGTCCTCATTATAAATATCAAATATTCACAAATTCTTAGAATTTTTTGGCCTTTTTGCCTTTATTAGATAGGACAGAATGATAGTGTGAAAGGTGGAGGGATGGAGATGACATGCAGCAAAGGGCCGCGAGCTAGAATCGAACCCACGGCCGCTGCAGCAAGGACACTGCCTTCATATACGGGGCACCTGCTTTATCCACTGAGCCACCAGATGCCCCAATTTTCAGAATTTAAACCGTTTAAATGCCAGGTTTTCGTCATGCCATCATGTTTTTAGATGGAAATCTCACTCACAAAATGAGTTACTTTAAATATACTAGATGCTAAGTAGATTGCTATTTTTATTTTTTTATTTTGATGAGCACAGCTCAGGATATGTCAATGATTTGCAGCAACATTGATTGTGACAGTGCACGCAGTGGAAATACCATGTATTTTCTGCATATGCCAAATACAGTAAAGATAGCAATGAAAAAACAGTAAAAATAACATATTCCAAAGCAAAAGCCCAGAATTACACCCAGAAATAATACAATACATGTTTTTATGCTTTGATGGCTGTGGGATCAAAAATGTCACTTTGAATGAGTTTCAATTCAGCATTTTTTGCACTTAACAGTCTGAATGTAACAGTTTAGTTTCCACAGTGTATTTTAGACTTATGTAAGAGCTGAGATGGAAATTCACTGATTCAACTAACATACAGAATGTTGCCAAAAATGCATGCCATATGCATGAACACAGCCAAAATTAGTTAAAAAAAAATAGAAAGAAGAATGAAAAGCAAACAGTCCCCAAAGCCCAGTATACAATGCTGTTACAATCCACATCTACTAACCAACCAATAGAGATGCAGCATGAAATGACCCACTGATCAGTGCTACACTGCTTAATAAGTAAATACAAATAAATACTCTGAGCTCTCATTGCAAATTTGGCATGCCAGGTTGGCCTTTTTCCCAGCCATGACCATACCCACACCCACATTCTCCTGCTCCTCCTCTTCTTGTGACTTTTCCCACGACACATAAATGCTACTCCATTTGTTGGTTTACATTTCTCTCTTCCCACTGCAGCTGGTTTGTTAATGTGTTGTCATCGTGCATTAGAGGTTTGCAACCCAACCCAAGATCTATGGCGCCTGAAGCCCGACCTAGTGTTTTTAAATACATACTTAGGACTCGGGTCGGCTGGGCTCCGTGGATTTTTTTTCTTCTTATTATTTTTTTTTGGGGGGGGGGGTGCTCTAAAATGTCTGCACTCCTTGCTGAAGCACTGACTATGTCAGGCCGCGCACAGTGACATACGCAAAACACACACACACACACACACCTCCATCTCCTTGTGACCTGTTGCAGTGTCAGCCATGGAGGAACTGTCTTCAACAAGATAATGAAAGGGGAGCTAAATAAAATCCCAAACGAGAGTGAGAAGGCTCGTCTGAGGAAGTACTTGGAATTGATTGTCAAGATTCAGACCTGAGAGTACACGGGGAATGTGCATTGTGCATTATAATGGACTTCGGGCGTGGGCTTCAAATGTTGCATTACAGTCGGGCTTATTGTCGAGCTGGTGAGAAGTGAGCATTAATAGACAGGCTAGGAGAGCAATTGCTATTGGTTGGAAGGATGTGAAGCAAACAAGTTTACAGCAATATGTCAGGGATTTATCAGCGTGTGTTGCATTACAAAAAATAACATACATTGCCAGGGGAAAGTTAGCAGTTTTTAAGAATATATTTGGGAGCTTTATAGACTTCTTAAAAGAGGTTGTCGTTGGGGACTAATAGAGCCAAAGACAGGAGTGGGGTTGGGGCAGTTGGAGGTGAGGTTATGAAGTGTCGTAGCCCTTGTGGTTTTCAAGACTGCTGTGATAGCATCTGTTTATTATTTATTATTATCATTGTTTTGTTTTGTTTTGTTTTGTTTTGTTTTGTTTTGTTTTGTTTTGTTTTGTTTTGTTTTGTTTTGTTTTGTTTTGTTTTGTTTTGTTTTGTTTTGTTTTGTTTTGTTTTGCCTTTCCAGGACTATTTTGTTTGTATGAAGTCTGTGTTATAATTGAAAACCCCAATAAAGATATTGCTAAAAAATAACAATAAGATTTCAGGCCCATGCCTCACCTCTAGTCTGCATACATCAAACTTGATGTCGTACACAACTTTATTAAGATCCAACACTACTGTGGAGCTGCACTAAACAATCTGCAGGAGGCTTAAGGGATGCACACATACACACACACACACACACACACACACACACACACACACACAAATATTATATACATGTATATACATACATAAAATCATATAGGCCTAGTTAGTCTAGTTTATAACTTATTCATGCCAGGGTGAGGCAGAAAGGCCAATAAAACAGCACAAAAGCACTCAACAGTCAGATGACAGATGAAAGGGACATGCCAATACATGCTTCCAGAACAAAGTCGTTTTGGATTTCCCCTGCCTGCCCTTAAAGGACTCAGAATGATGATGATGAGTCATGTGAATTATCAAGCACTTTCACAGTGGGACGGCCCCACACACACACTCAGGAATGTGGCTCAGAATACAGACAGCCTGATAGTCAGTAAGAGCAGACAATGAAACCAGACCCTTAGGGAACTTCCTGCTTTCTTTGGGTTTCCCATGTTCTCCTTGACCGGCTGGGGACGTCATCTCTGCAGTGGGACCTCCATGCTTCCCAGCAGCTCCTGCCATTGAGTGGCCTCAGCGCCATAATTATTTGCTCCTTTTTGTATTACGAGGCTACAACATGCTTTCAGAATCGTTAAGTGTTTTCCCCTCTAACAGCACTTTGACTGTGATCAACCAGTAATTCAAACATTTGTACGTAGATGTCAATAGCCATAGTCACTCAGAAACCAACAGATCAGACTGTGTCTGTACTTCCATGAGTGAAAGAGTGGAGCACTGTGGTCCCCAAGACAGAACATTTACCTTGACCCATTCACAACTCAATTATATTACACACACACACACACACACACACACACACACACAAATATTGCAATGATGGATTTCTACTCTACAATACAGTCGTAAATCGTTGCCATAAAAAATCTGGATATTTTATTATGTATTATTTTGTTTTGTTCAATGAACAAAGAATCTTAATGCAGAAATCACTTAATAGTAAAAATGACAATAAATGGTCTCAAAAGATCTTTTTCATTTTGTCATTACGAGTCAAAATACCTTAAATTTCGTAAGTATCTCCTGAAAAGTATCTCCAGTATGTAGAAAACCTCTAGAGACCAGTGTTCTGTGAACATAATCATTAAGGTGCATTTATGCTTAAAGTATCATTAGAAAATCAAATGAGAACATATATGAGTAATGTAACATCTCATGTTTACTTAAAACACAGTTTAAACACAAATGAAAAACCTTTCACAACATGAAAAATTGAAACATGCCTTGTGCTTCCGCTGCTCCCCACAGTCAACCCATGGATGTATTATAGGAAGTCTGGATACAGCCATGGAGAGAGCTGCTCATTGGTGCATGAAGCAAAAAAAAGCTCTTTTTGCGGCTATAAAATACCCAGATCAACTGGCCCATAAGGCTTGCACACTAGAGACTTACGGCAGACAAGCAAGTGACTTGTTGTTTAGCGCCTCTGAGCTAAGACCAACTCACTGAATCCTAACACACCGTACTGTTATGACTTGAATCTACTCCTTTAACACCAAATGTTAAAAGAAAAGATAATAACAACACGGAAATAAACAATTCATGCTTAAAATAAAGAGTGTGTGAGGTTAGCAATGAAGTCAACAATGTCAAGTACTTAGGAATCAGCTAAGACTCTAAGATCTGATAAACAAGTGTGTAATATTAGCAAAAATATTCAAGCATATCTTAACTACTTCAGACCCACCAGACAGTATTTGGCCCTTTGCTCTATATGCATGCCATGATATTCTCTCAGATATCATACTGTATCTCCACCTGGTCACAAGTCTCACAATCAACCATAAAACCCATCATATATCCAGACAATAAAAATTATGTACAAAAAACAATGAGGTGGCATCACTGTAAGATCTTCAGCTTTGAAAGCTAAAGCTTATGTTTAAATAAAGGCTGTCAGTGTTAATGTGTTTATCACAATGTGATAAAGGTCCGTGATTAATGTTTTGTTTTGTTTTTTTAATCATTCCTGTCTTTGAGAGGCTGTAGCAGGCTGAGTTTTTAAGGAAGACCGCTAAAGTAACATCATCACTTCCTACTTTCTTGGGCTGCCATATCCCTTTGTCAAATCTGACCATATCAAACAATAAACTGCTTCTCATAGCCCTAACCATTGCCAAGAAAACAATCTTCATGAACTGGAAATCAAAAAACCACACAAACATTACACAATGGAAAAACTCATGGACCACATCTCTATGGAAAATGTATTATACTCCACCAAACAAACAGCGATAGAACCCCTACCTCTCATTATTTTTTAACAATTCTAATTTATTTGTCACCTGCAATTTTCTTTTCCCTTTTTTATCTTCCCCTTTGTTTGTTGCCTGAGAACCAATTACAGTCCGCACACCTACTCATAAAAACATACATACACACGTACATGCTATTTCTTTTATTAGCACATTGTCTATAGCTACCTATATGTCTTTTAAGACACAATGATAGTGGTGATGGTGATAAAATAATAGTGACGTGTTAATTTAAGGGAAGGAAGGAAAAATGAAGCCAAAAATGTTTTTTCTAACTGCTATCTATTTTTTTGTTATTATTATTATTATTGATAAAATTACTATTTTTACTATTTTATTATTTTTTATTTAATTATTAAATATTTTACTATTTACTATTACTATTATTATTATAAATTCTTCTTCTTCTTCTTCTTCTTCTTCTTCTTCTTATTATTATTATTATTATTATTATTATTATTTGATTGCTATTATATTACCATTATTGTAGTTACCAAGCTACAAATCAATCAATGATTTCTATGAATATAATATGCTATTAGTTAAATGTTGATGGTGTTTAAAACAGCAATGAATGATAAAAATAATATAATTCTAGTAAATTATTATTATTATTATTATTATTATTATTATTATTGTTATTATTATCAGGGTCATTAAAATCTTTAAGATTATTATTGTTGTTATCATTACTGCTATTATTACAAATATTATCATCTCATCAGTACTACATTACATCATAACACACTTTAAAATACATACACCGCAGCAACTCTCTCCCTGCTGCTATGTCATCATTGTTATTGCCCAATAGCCACATCCCCCCCTTTCGCCTTCCCTTTTTTCCCCCTCCTTCTCATCCTCTCTGGTTCCTTCTTCACTTTTTTATTCTTATCCTTGAAGCTACCCAATTTATTATTTTAATCTTCCTGTCTTCCTGACTCTCCTGTCACAATCCCATCCCCTCCATCCTCCTCTTCCATGTTTACAACAGTTATGAAAATAAAAATAAACAAAATAAAAGGATGATAATAACTTGGAATAATTCGTTGGAAAAGCGTTATCCACATGAACAAACCCCTCCCATTGGATATGGGAGTTGTTCTAGATAGGTGATGGACTACCATGTGACTCCCTTCGGCCAGCTCCCTCCCCAGGATCTGGGGGCACCTGAGGAAGGTGTCACCACTATAATATCAAAAATGTATGAACATCACAATAACTTTGGAAAGACAAGTGGAGGGAGGGGAAAGGGTTAGGGACCTCTCTCCGAGTGTTTTGATATCCATTCATGTATCTACCTAATAACTTATTTTTCCTACTTAACTTATTTCCCTTCTACACTCTCTCCCTAGATTTAGCACTTCCCCCAGTTATCTTCCATATCACTTACTATTTACACAGACGTATGCATGCACATGCACACACACACACGCAGCCTTTCAACACCCTCAACATCGCCTGAGACAAGTGTATACACATAATGTCATGTTTCCCACATAATGTTGTGTTCGTCATGTCTTCACCTGTTCTGTACCGCATCGCTAAATTAAAAAAAAAAATCAAATAGCTATGATGATCATCGTATCATATGAAACAAGAAGACCTGAGGATCCAGTAGTACCAACTGTGTAATGCTAGCATCTCAGGAAGAGGGCTAAATAATGCTCCAAATTTAGGCTAAATGTTGGCAATGAAAAAACAGCATGGCCATTTCACAGGGTTCCTTTGACCTCTTGACCTCAAGATATCTGAATAAAAATGGGTCCTATGGGCACCCATAAGTCCCCCCTATACAGACATGTCCACTTTATGTTAGTCCCATGCAGTTTTTCGCTGTCATTTGATTCCTAGTCAAGACAATCCTGTATGAATTACTTTACCTTGTCAATATGTACTTCAAAACTATATTAAAATACAAAATAATGGAATTGAAAACATACAGTCAAAAATGTCATTAATGTGTGAGGATACAGAAGTTCGGGAGAGCAGTTAGAGAGGAAACGGCTGCTTTGATTGGATTTGACTTTGACCTATCACCTCTTTAGTGCATTTTGGCAGCGTAAGCAGACAGTGCAAGGAACATTCACAATGGCAAGTTGACTGAAATACTCTTACATGTAACAAGAAAGACTATTCTCAAGTTCTAGATCTTGAAGGACACATCGATTGGTTCAAGGAACTTTTGAGGATAAGGGCTAACCTTTACCCTTCGGGGCAATTTTGACAGTTTCATTAAAATATGGGAGCCAGTTTTGAACATAGTGGACCCCTCTGGACTGGACTTGGCTTGACCTAATTAGAGGTGATATGGGAACATGAGAACCAACCACTGTATATTTCAACAATATGATTGTAACCGTACTGATGTGGTGGTATTTGTGTTTTTTCGTTTGTTTGTTTTTGTGTGTTTTTTGTTTTGTTTTTGTTTTGTTTTGTTTGTGCAAGATATGACTCTTGCTGTCATCCAAAATGATGATAAAAATGGTTCTGTACACATATGGAAATGTAAACATATGCAATTGCTAGCATTACATCAATAAGAACTTTTTTTTTTAAATGCCATTAATCATGATTAACTATTTAAATTCTGTGATTACTTAAAAACATTCATCATTTGACAGGATTTGTTAAGAATACCAAAAATGTCTAATAACAGCAGCATTTTCCTTTTCACAGTTCACAGAGGATGAACTCTTGTTTTGGAAACTGAGTTTCCTCTTGTGTCTCACTCTTGGTAAGGCTCCAAGAGCAGCATAGTCATCGGTATTAAAGGATTTATTAATAGTGAAGCATCTGGAAGTTGTATTGCTCATAAGAGACAGTGAGACTGAAGCCAAAGTTTGCCTCCTGTTTATGTACTAATGCTTTCATGAATGGAGCATGACACATCTTGTCACTATGACAGGCACCTTTTATTAGCTGCTACACGATTATTGATCAATCATCTTTTATATTCACTGATTTACCAGTTAACAAAAGTAAACACTCCACCTCCATAATTGTTTTGACTTATCCGCCCTGTCATTACTGGTGTTTTAGTGATTCAGCTTTACACTCCAAGATCTCTTTCAAACTGGTCAGGCATCATGACATCACTTTAAAGCATCTCTGAGTTTTGGATGAGAGTTACTCACTGGGTGTGCTGAGACAATATTACAATTACTTCATAGAGCAGATATGAACCAAACTGTTTCTTTTTTTATTATTTCTTCCTTGTGTCTCACTGTCATGTAATGGTGAATTTCTCTGTTCAGCAGTGTATACAATTTAGGGAGATCTATTAGCAATAATAGTATAAAACTATATTTTTATGAGTTCATAATCACCTGAAAATAAAAATCGCTGTTTTGGTGACCTTAGAATGCGCTGTTTCTATCTACCTATCGAGTGGATCTTCTTCTACTGAGTCCACCATGTTGCACTGGCAAGTTTCCACAGCAGCCAAGAACGAACAAACCAAACTTCAGAGAGGGCCTTTTACGTTTCTTGTGAAATGTAACACGTGATTACGAGTTAGTGGTATTCAGCTGGTTGAAATGTAAAACCTCACTGCTATGTAACTAAATCAAACATTGCTCCATTGTATTAAAGCCAGCCCTTTTATACCAAGACAGCTCGTTGTCATTCCAAACTTGTAAAATACAGCTGCTTTGACAGTATTTTTGGTGTAACATCGCGATGCCAAAACCCACCTTTCACGTCAACATGATACTCCTCTGGATGGCGACAGGTGAGAAAGCGGCCGGATAGAAACAATTGCGCTGTTATTATACACTGCCGGATGGCTGGATGGCATCTGCTGTGTCCACATGGAACGCATGCGGGAGACATGACTTAGGAACGCAGCCAGCTGGACAGAACCTGATGCATTACCACAAAACATAGCAGGACGGCATCAGGTTGAAATGCTGCCAGTAAGTACATAACTATCCCGGACTTTCATGCAGGAGTCTGGTGTTCGCTTCCCATCTGAATGTGATGTTTTTTTTCTACACCTTACCATGTGCCCCCTTCCCCTGATCCTGACCATGCATGCAATATGTGCATTTGTTTATGTCCCCGCTCTGGTTGCCATGTGCTTTTATTTCCTAAACATATCCCACCATGTGCTTGTGTTGACATCACGGTAGCAACATCCCAGAGCGTAAAGAGCAAATGCAGAGGGATACCTAATATGTAGACGCGGAGGTCTATTGCAAAGTGGCAACATGTGACAACCTGAGATAAGAACTTGTTGACCAAGAACATAAAGCCGCTTTAGATTTTAATGCCCACACACCAGGGACAACTGCAGCATTATGTTTTTGGATTGTCCATCTCCATCTATCCGTTCCATTCTCAAGAACACCTTAAGGGTGTTTTAGCCTTGGGAGCGGGGCCTCATTCATTCCTATGAGAGCTGCTCATTTGTGCAGGAAGCAGAAAGAGCTCTTTTTACGGGTTTAGAAATGTGTAAAATACCTGGATCTACTGACCCATAGAAGTTAGAAGGTAGATTTATTAGTCATTTTTTAAACAAAGTCTAAAAAAAGAAATTACATTTGTCCTTGATCCTGCTACATCATTTACAGCATGCGTAGTAGAGATTAACAGCAGCTGAAGGTGGGTAAGCGTGCCTGAGCAGGTAACTTCACCTCGCTAGCTTGAATGGCAGTCTGAAAATTTAAATCTTCCGACTCTTTCAGACTTTTCAAATATTATCGAACCAGATGGTTTACATCTAGATAGTAATGGAAGACGTTTTGCGGGGCTTTTGACACTCAATGGGGAAAAGTCTTTCGGGGCCAGTATGCATCACATGACTGACTCAGACGGTGTAATTCCACTTTCAGCCACTATGTAAATTTGCATCAATGCCTGGTGCACTTCCTGGGGGCTTGGTTTTAACCATAGACTGTATATAAAGATGGACGACACGACCCCACTTACCCACGCTATGCTTAAGTGAGGTTAAAATATCTGGGATATGGGTGTTGCCATCTTGCAATGGTGATGTCAATCAGAGCCGGATTCTGCGCAGTAGAGCTATCTGCGATGGAGGAGTTCCCGCTAATACACCCGTCTGACTGATGACCAGTAGCCCCATTGATTGCAAGTGCGTGGATTGGCATACGCAGCTGTCAATCATGGTGGAAAATATCCTTTTGTAGAATTTAATAACACTTTAAAACCAAACTTATCATAAAAACAACCACTGGAACAAATATCAGGGTGATGAGAACTACCTTCAGTGACAGAAACCATCTTTGGGAAAAATGTATTTGACATGTACTTGGGGGTTTTAGTCTGGCCTATGACCATTCACTTACATAGAGGGGTGGGCTTTACAATCCAGATTGAAAAGTTACACTTTGGAAGAGCTGTCATCTTGTCCATCTTTCCACAGTCTATGATTTTAACAGATTTGGCATAAACATCCTCTTGGACTCAAAATGTCATCATTTTATCCTGTTAGATATTTGTGTTAAATTTCATCATTATTAGCGTGAAATTACAGTGACCTTTGACCACCAAAGCTCATTTATGAACAGCTCGTGGTTATGTCCAAAAGCACAAAAGTCATTTTCACTATGAATCATAATGTTTTGCAAAAACACTTCCCTGACCATTACTCAACGCCATATCACAGGAACAGAAGGGGAGACGTTTAATACTGAATTGGTGACACTAATCTTGAAACTGTGCTGGTTGTTAAGATCTTCTGTGCTAAAGATGTGTGTGGAACATCCATGTTTCAGTAACATTCATATTTGAAGCATTGACTGCCATCTTGGCTACAACCAGTATGAGTTTGGAAAGACATGGATGAAGTGGTGTAGTAGAGATATACCCACCTCTTTTTCTGGCCATTTACAGTATATCCACCCAACAGCCAAAAAGCCATTGGAATATTTACGAGAACATACCCACTTCCTCCTCAGTACCTTTCTTTCTAGTAATACATTACACTCACGTTATCAACTACCACTACACCACTGTGTGTCTGTAAACTGCAACTTGACTGGTTCACAGAGGCATATGACCACAAGGCTGTTATTTTAATCTTTAATGACTGCACTTCGAATTTCTATGGTGGAAACTGGTTCTCAGTTGTTCTCTTTCGGATACATCTTTACTGAAAATACTTTAGTACATCATTTAGTACATTTACATCATTCTGATCTGTCTGTTGCCTGAAAAAGGAATACTTTTCTCCTGATTCTTTTTGTCTTTCAAAAGTAGAGCACAACTTGACCGAGCATGTATGCACAGTAATAATCACGAGGCCTTGCAGCTGCAGCACTGAAAACATCTCCAGTAGTGAGTCAGCAATCACCCAAACTTTTCAGGAAGCCACAAATACAGGAACTGTCATTAACAAAGATTCATCCCCTATGGGCTTGAAAGGCAGCTTTTAATGATTGTAACCTTCTCCTTTGTGGACGACAGCAGCTAGTCAGATTGGATTTAAAGCAGTTTTATTTGACCCATCCAAAGAAAAATATTGACATGACCACAGAAGCTTCTTAAAACATCCTCAACAAGCAGAATCTTTATCTCTACCATTGGTCTAAATGTTTAATGTGTTACAAATATTTTAGGGGGCTTTCACATCAGAGTCCCCGGTCCAAATCTGATGTACATTTGAGCATAATGTCTAGTATGTTTAATTAAGTGTGAACACTGTGTTCTGTACACCAATCCTGAGTACAGTTCATGTGCACACGGAAGTGGACTGTTATTTTATTTGACTACAAGGGATTTATCACCAGCTATGAAACAGTCTCAATCTAATGCTGATGCCTCTATATCAGATGAAAGTGCAGCCCTCCACAGACAGACCCAGCTTTGCTGCCACCTTAAAACTGCAGTCACAGCTCCAGCGGAAGGCTTTGCGCCCCACGGCAGTGGTTCGTCCTCCAGCCAAATATGCAAGCGGCAGGTAGATTTGTTTAACTTACCAGCCACAATCAACAAAAGCAATGTGGGACGTCAAAAAAAAGCAGATTCTGGCACGTATGGTTAGGATTACGGTAAGGAGGCACATAGTAAGATGTAGGAAAAAACAGCACATCACATCAATCTATGGGTGTTGTCACAAAAATGTTCAAAGCCAGTTTAAAAAAGTACTGGTAGCTGCTTGAACTGTTTGGGCCAGCCCACACACAAAGGTATGACTGTACAAATTGTGAAGCTTATCACAGAAGTGTAGGTGGCAAGTGAAACCTAATGATCAGGATCAGTAATAATATTTCGATTTTACAGAGAAACGCAACCTTAATTAAGAAATCCAAAATGTTATTTCACTATCAGAGGAAACTTCACTCAATAGGCTAATTGTGAACGTGAGAGCTCTCTTACAAAGCCAGAGACCAAAGAAAAAAGACTCAACCTTTTGGTGTCATTAGTAGCCCTTTCTTTTCTTACCTGTAAATATTATCTGGTCATCATCACCGGTATTGTACACCACTGTGTGTCTGTAAACTGCACCTTGACTGGTTCACAGAGGCATATGACCACAAGGCTGTTATTTTAATCTTTAATAACTGCACTTCAGATTTATTTGGTGTTGGAAAAAGCATCACATTTAGACAGGAAGTGAGAACCAGATTCCTGGAAAAAAGTCTGGGGTTTGTTGGAACCATTCTCTCCCCTTCCTGCCTGCCTACCCTACAGGTGCCCTCATACTCCTTGTATTAGGTTGTTACCTGCTGTATATCCTGTGGACACAACAGGTTCCAGCCGACCGCATTCTCAACTAATGCCATTCAGGGGTATATCATGCAGACAGGAAAGGAGCTTTTTGGCATCTGGATCGTACGCTGAAAGCACTGTCACTTGTATTTGATGTGCGTGGAATAAGAATGGACTGGGTAGACAGGTTGTAGGGCCTAGATTGGAACTGTGTCTCATTCTTACTAGTACAGTTCAACCTCCAAAAACACGTGATCGTGCAATTTCCATAATGCAATGCTAAAGCATCTATGGGTGGTAGACCCTTTCAGCTCCACACCTCAAGTTAACTCATTGAGTGCCATTGACGTATATATAAGTCATTCAAAAGCCAATGCTTGACTGCCATTGACATATATATATATATATATATATATATGTCAAAGTGTGTTTTCGGCGGCTGGCACAAGGGGGCGCTCTCACGCTCCCTGTGTGTAATTTTGGGGCTGCTGGGTTTCGTAGATGTAGTACAAAAGACAGTAGTTCAAAGCATGAAGTGGAGTAGCCGGGATCAGAGAGCAGAGTGATCTGTACAGAGGTGATTTGAAACTACAACAACGAAGCTACATCAGTTCAATATTGGCATAAAATGCCCCCCAAAATATGGAGAGGGTCAAGTGGCCAGTTTCGCCAGCGAAACTGGAAGAAACTCTCGTGGATGTCGCAATGAGTTAATAACACTGGCTTTGTGTCATCCATGTAAAGTTCTGAAATCATCTTTAATAACCCAGATAACATCACTGAAAGCTTCCTTTAAAACAAAAGAACACAACAATGATTTTTACAGGATGAGCAGCACTCCCCATGATGAGCAGGCTCCATGTGTAAAATTAGATACCTGAGTTTTGGTTCAAATATTTCAGATAGTCAAACAGACTGCACAGATAAGAAAGTAATGTGGCGGAGGTGTGGCGGAGGTGTGACTGGATTCTTACACGACTCGCTGAGAGAGTCGCTGCTATTTTTGATTCAAGCTTAGCAATTCACACTAAGGCCAAGTTAAACTATAATTCATTTGAAAGCCTTTTTCTTAGTCTTTCTCACCCATCCTGGAAAACTTTACAGCCAATTCTATTTGTCATAGTGTACCGCGCCCCCGGCCCATACTCTGAATTTCTATCTGAGTTCTCTGAGCTTATATCATGTTTAGTGCTCAAATCAGACAAAATTATTATCGTAGGGGATTTTAACATTCACATGGATGTTAATAGTGACAGCCTTAGTTCTGCTTTCTCCACACTTTTGGATTCAATAGGCTTCAGTCAGTGTGTACATAAACCCACCCACCGCTACAATCACACCCTCGATTTAGTCCTTGCGTACGGCATTGATATTGCAGATTTATCAGTCTTTCCTGAGATTCCTGCTCTGTCTGACCATTATTTGATAACTTTTAATTTTTTATTACTTGACTACAAGCCTCTCAGTAAGAGCTACTCTTCTAGATGTCTATCTGACTCAGCAGTGGCTAAATTTAAGAAACTAATTCCCTCTGCTTTGACATCATTACCATGTCTTACAACTCCTGAGCACACTACTACTAACTTAAGTCATTCCCAAATTGACTGTCTCATCGATAATGCTACTGGCTCACTGCGATCAGCTCTCGACACTGTTGCACCCTTCAAGAAGAAAATAATGAAACAAAAAAAATTAGCCCCATGGTTTAACCTCCAGATTCGCAAATTGAAACAAACATCGCGAAAATTTGAAAGACATTGGCGTTCTACCAAACTGGAAGAGTCCCGTTTAGTCTGGCTGGACAGTCTTAAAGTCTATAAGAAGGCCCTCCGCCATGCCAGGGCAAACTATTATTCATCACTAATTGAGGAAAACAAAAACAATCCCAGGTTTCTTTTCAACACTGTAGCCAGGTTGACTCAGAGTCACAGCTCTATAGAGCCCTGTATTCCTTCGGCCCTAAGCAGTGACGACTTTATGAATTTCTTTAATAATAAAATCATAACTATTCGAGATAAAATCCATCACCTCTTACCCTCAACTGACCTGACCCCGGACTCAGATAGCCTGATTATGGCAGCAAGACCCGAAATTTATCTAGACCATTTCTCCCCCATTGACCTTCATCAACTCTATACTTTGGTTTCTGCATCTAAGCCATCAACATGCCTGCTAGACCCCATCCCAACTAAGCTCCTTAAGGAAGTTTTACCTTTATTAGACAACTTTTTATTAGATATAATCAACTCGTCTTTATTGACAGGTTATGTACCCCAGTCTTTTAAAGTAGCTGTCATTAAACCTCTTCTAAAGAAGCCCACTCTCGATCCTGAGATTTTAGCTAACTATAGACCGATATCTAATCTCCCCTTTATTTCTAAAATCCTTGAGAGAGTGGTTGCTCATCAGCTCTGTGACTTTCTCCGAGACAACAGTTTATTCGAGGACTTTCAGTCAGGCTTTAGAGTTCATCATAGCACAGAGACGGCACTAGTAAAAATTAATAACGACTTATTTATCGCTTCTGACACAGGTCTGGTCTCTGTTTTAATCCTATTAGATCTCAGTGCTGCATTTGACACCATTGACCATCAAATCTTACTGCACAGACTTGAATCCTCAATTGGCCTTAAAGGAACGTCACTAGCCTGGTTTAGGTCATACTTATCAGATCGTTCCCAATTTGTTCACATCAATGATCAACCCTCCGCACATACAAAGGTCTGCTTTGGAGTGCCACAAGGTTCGGTGCTCGGACCAATCCTTTTCACTTTATATATGCTTCCTCTAGGCAACATAATTAGAAAACATTCCTTAAATTTCCATTGTTATGCTGATGATACGCAATTATATCTATCTATGAAACCAGATGAAACTGATCAGCTATCTAGACTTCAAACATGTCTTAAGGATGTAAAAGCCTGGATGAGCCGTAATTTCCTGATGTTGAATTCAGACAAAACTGAATTTATTGTTCTTGGCCCAAAACACCTCAGAAGCTCCTTTTCCAACAATTTAATTTCTCTAGATGACATTACCCTGGCCTCTAGCACAACTGTAAGGAACCTCGGAGTTTTATTTGACCAGGATTTATCCTTTGCCTCCCATATAAAACAAACTTCAAGGACGGCTTTCTTTCACTTGCGTAACATCGCAAAAATTAGACATATCCTATCACAAACAGATGCTGAAAAATTAGTACATGCATTTGTCACCTCTAGGCTGGATTACTGTAATTCCCTATTATTTGGTTGCCCAAACAAATCTCTTAGGTCTCTCCAACTGGTGCAGAACGCTGCTGCTCGTGTTTTAACGGGAAGCAAGAAAAGGGATCATATTTCTCCTGTTTTAGCTTCTTTGCACTGGCTCCCTGTGAAATCCAGGATTGAATTTAAAATCCTCCTCCTTACTTATAAAGCTCTAAATGGTCAGGCTCCATCCTATCTGTCACAGCTCATAGTTCCTTACCAACCCTCAAGATCACTGCGCTCTGAAAACGCAGGGTTACTTGTGATTCCCAAAATTTCCAAAAGTAGGTTAGGAACCAGAGCCTTCAGCTACCATGCTCCTCTCCTATGGAACCATCTTCCATTTTCGGTCAGGGAGGCAGACACCGTTTCAACTTTTAAGGGTAGACTTAAGACCTTCCTCTTTGATAAAGCTTATAATTAGGGCTGGCTCAGGTTGCCTGGTCCAGCCCATAGTTAGGCTGACATAGGTTTAACCTGCCGGGGGACTTCCTCTGATATGCTGAGCTCCTTTCCTTCTCTCAATGCCGCCATCAGAAATCATGCATGTCTGTTTACTGCATTGCCATGTGCAAGCTTAACTTAGCTCTGTGATAGCCATGTGGTACTCTCACCACCTGGGGCTCGCGATTACAGAGCCTGGGTGTGTTGAAATGCACTACGCTAATCCCATTGCCTCTCGGGAGCGTTCCTGCTCCCTTGTTTCCTAGTTTCCCTGGATCCTGGCCGTAACCTTGACTGTGCCTGACCGTGGTGATAGCTGTGCTGATGCCACGACCCTGCCTTTGGTTGTGCTCGTGCTGTGGCTGTACTGATTCTGTGCCCCCCGCTCGCCCTGATCGTGGTCTGGTCCTGGTTGCGCCGATGCTGTGATCTTGCCTTTGGACAACTCCCTTTCACATATGCATGAGACTGTTATCATCTCTCTCAACATCATCATAGAGAGCAATAACTAATTTCACACCTACCATTATTGTAATATGACATGCATCTGTTTCTATTGTTCTGTGCCCCCCCTCTCTTTCTCTTTCCTTTTTGCCATGATTGTATTTCACTTGCTATTTACGACATCTATTGCTCGTCTGTCCGTCCTGGAAGAGGGATCCCTCACTATCCTCTACCGCTCTTCCTGAGGTTTCTTCCTCTTTTTTTTCCCCGTTACAGGGGTTCTTTTTGGGGAGTTTTTCCTTGGGTGATGTGAGGGTCTAAGGGCAGAGGGATGTCGTACACTGTAAAGCCCTCTGAGGCAAACCTTGTTTTGTGATAATGGGCTATATAAATAAAACTGACTTGACTTGACTTGACTCATCAAAATGATTGCTGCTGCACACACCCACATCTCCAGGACAACCAATATACAAAGCCACGTGTTAGAAAGTAACAACAACATCATCCAAAGAGGGCTTTGAAAGAAAACTTACCAGACAGGAACCCAGTATCTGTTGGGTGTTGGGTGTCTGTTTGGGTTTTGATGAGAGCAGCTTTTTGATGATCCAGACTAAATAAAGCATCATTTGTTATTGTCTTAGTGTTTTAAATGGGCATTTTGATGGAACTGATGGTTTCATTTCTCTGAAGCCACACTGTAACTGCATGTGACTAATATTTGTTTGACCTGAACATCAGAACAAAGTTATCATCACTTAAAGGTTAAGTGTGTAAGATTTAGAGAGATTTAGTGGCGTCTAGTGGGGATGATTGCAGATTGTAATCAGCTGAAATTTCTACTGGTTAGAATTCTGTCAGTGTTCTACATTCAGGAGGTTTTTATCGTTGACCAAATTATCTCTTCCTCTCCAAAACAAACAGACAAGGTGATTTATATTGGTTAACCCTTTGAAACCAGGGGAAACATCATTGTTCTTGTGCTGCTTTTAGACACTTTTCACTGATTTAACTTTTTAACACTGAGCAAATTAATGCAATTTCTTTCAAAGCACAAGAAAATGGCAATGAGCCACTTGGTATGAAATGTTCCACAAGTTGCACGAAATGAGCAGACTTTGATTTTTTTCTTTAAAAGCTAGGGAAAAATGTCTAGAGAAAAAAACTAGTGAAAAACTATGTCTAATTATCCTAATTACAATTTTAAAATTGTGTTTCTTTTCTTTTTTGTGTAATTACTTTCAATTCATTGTCTTGTACATTTTTCTAACTATTTTGCTTACTTTTGAGTCATTTCTTCTTTTGTTGCTCATTACCTTTCTCCCATGTTTTTGAAAGAAATCAAGCCGATTTTTTTCGGTTTCAAAGGAAGCCAAGTCAGTGTTAAAAATAAACAGCATATTCAAAGGTAATGGAGACATATTTGCTCTTATTTTCAGGTGATTAAACACATTAAACAAAATCTAGCTATTATATTCTATTCCGTTTATGCCTGTGTATCCAACAAAGTGCGTCACTCTGGACCTTTTAATTATGCTTTAAATGTAACAGGCTCTTCAGGAATCTGGTCATCACTGGTATTCTAGGACTACACTGTTGTAACCAAATGCAACAGCATTTTAAAAACAAAATGCAACTCATCAATATTATCAGTTTACTGTTTGGTGTTGAAAGCATGCTGGAATCTTATCTTTGCTTCTGCACGTGGAAATTCTTGGCAAGTAGAAGCCACTACACGGTGCTGGCAATTTATAACCATCTTAACTGGCACGTTCGCACGCTCAAATTTGCCAAGTAGTGCTGAGACTTCTGGAATGTTTTTGTTCTGAAGGTATTTGAAGCACTGGACTTGATGATGGTACTAGAACAAAATATATGAGGTCAACAGAATCAAGCTGGTACTGAAGGGTAGCGACAGGATGCACCCATCCAAAGTAATTTTATTCATGAGCAGAGATGTATGCCACTTGCAGAGTAGCGGGAGCAGGCTGTCAGTTTACTTATACCATAATATACTGTGTACCCTGGTAAAATTTCAGGAAGATATGAAGGTATGAATTATAACATACCTCCCTATGAGCAAAGGCAACATAGTGTAGCAATGTAACAATCAATGTTTACAGTTTTACATTCAGAAAAGAACTGTAATGTGGAAGTTGCACGATTTAAATCATCACTCACACATAACCTCATCATCACTTATTATCATCCAGAGAAAGTGAGGATGATCATATTTCACAATTCCTTAAATTATTTGACAACATTCCCTTTATCACAACAAACTTAAATAATACCTAAACAGTGGACCAAAGATGGATTTGCCTGCCTGGTGCATATGCCAAAACAAGTTTGCAAGCTTCCAGGTGTACTTTCATGGTATGCGACCCACCAATTTTTACATTGCCTTAAGTTTAACAAATTTGCAGTTGGAGGTGTCTTGTCAACAGTTGTACAGTCGTCTCATTTTATAATATTGGCTGGTAGAGGAAATGTGGTAACTGAGAAAAAATTGGCTGTTTGGCTGCGTGTGATTATCATCTACAGTAATTTGGCTAAACTTCCTCAATGCACTCACATCCTGCAGCTGCAGAGGGAAAGGTCAAAGGATGGAAATTTTGTGTGTATGGTTATAATCAAAAGGGTTCAGCCCTCCCCTCAGTCATTCTTTTTTTGTCCCCTCTGCCCACTCTCACCAATGACCTTCTACTGTGCACTGGCTTCAGGCCCCGAGATTCCTGTAATGACTCATACTCCAAGTCTTTCTCCATGCCTAAAACTCCATGTGTGTCTCTTTGGTAAGCAGACCATAGTCTAGGGAATGACTGGCAGCTGAAAAGTGGAAGTTGATAATTTTTTTTTTTTTGTAAGATGGCTTTTAACTGACCCAGCCTTGGCGGTTAAGAGTGCATTCTTGCTACTCACATCCGGGTGATGCATTTGCCAATTAAAAGTTTAGGTT
This sequence comes from Plectropomus leopardus, assembly GCF_026936395.1. Taxonomy (NCBI): domain Eukaryota; kingdom Metazoa; phylum Chordata; class Actinopteri; order Perciformes; family Serranidae; genus Plectropomus; species Plectropomus leopardus. Next base: position 37,140,627 of record NC_142179.1, read on the forward strand.
GTGAGCATTCATGATGTCCTCAAGTGTGGGGTGATCCAGAATGTGAGGATCGGTACTTTTGAATGCAGGATAGCTGTGAGGTATTAAAAGTCTTAAAAAGCCTTGAATTCAATATTCTCGAGTTCAAGTCTTACATTTTGTTAACAAAGTTCTTAATTTTTTCACTTGGACTCTCACAGTGATGTTGCCTGTTATGTGTCCTGCTGTGTTTTGGATGTTATTATCAGACTGTCCATGATGGCCAGTGTTTTCACTTCACTTGGAAGCTTGGACACCTGTCTGCCTACCGTCGTGCCTAGCTCTCTGCCCAGTGGGCCGAGGCAGTGGTCTCAGCGGCTCAGCACAGAGTTCCCAACACTGCAAGACAATAATCCTACATGACGCAGCGCTGTTATCACTTATGTCAGAGATCATGGTGCTTTCATGTCGAGAGAATGTGCAGAGTTTTATTCTCCCCTGATAATAATTCATTTTGACAATGATTGTGCCACTGATCAATACGTCCAGGGGACGTGCTGTGTGTTGTGAAAATATATCACTCAAAACAGCTACATCGTGCTTTCTTCATAGTCTCAGTGAGTGGAAGGAAAACATAAAAACTGTAGTCTCTTTTATCCAAGACAACAAGTGAAACACACACTCACTTAACAGCAACAGTGGATTGCTACACTTTCTGATCCTAATGTACTTCATGCTGTCTGTTACTTTTTATTAAGTCTGCTTAGGTTTGAATAGGAGCTTTTGTAATCAAAAGGCACTGTTTTGGGGCCATTGAGAAGAGTTGAGCTTTTTACATGCGACAAACATACAGCTAAAAAGATAAATCTACAAGTTCGAGTGCAACTGTGTGAAGCTGTGTGAAGGCGGACAAGTGGTGTGATGTCATCTCACATCCCCGATAAACACTGTAGTCCGATTTAGCCACTTTTAGCAACCGCCTTTTTTAAGACGAGTAAAACCTTAAAAGTTAAAAAATCGTGTATAAGACAACATATTTTATGCTGCAGAACAAAAAGTCTAAATATCTTTAGGCTATGTTAACCACAGACCTTATTTAAGCCTTTTTACCAAAAACCCAGTCAAAAAACCCTGAGACTTTGAGACTAGGGAACTGGAAGTGCAAAAAGGCTAACGGACTTCCGCATTTTAGAACTCATTACTTTACCATTCTGTTTTGCTGCCTTATAAAAGCAAAGAAGAAGCCCATATTTATCTCTTGGTCATATGCCAAGAGATAAATATGAAATGAATTGTCCTGTTCCTCTGACTCATGCTTCTCTTCCCCCTCTGGAACAGTTACAAATATTCATTCACAAAGATCTGGGATGTGAGGGAATGTCTTAAGAGTCAGGCCAAAAACGAACCCAATCTGCTTGCATTCTGACTCCCCACTGACAACAGGAAATAACATGGTGTTGTGTCAGGGTTCTTTTTTTGGGTGTGTTGTGTGTTTTTTAGAAACTGCACAAAAAAATCACAAATCATATGATCTCTTTGAAAGCACAAAGTGTTCACAGCACCAGCTCAGAGTACAGTGTCCCCACAACAGTCAACTAAATCGTCCAATAGGATATGCACACCACAACAACATCACGCATGTAAAAACACGAAAAAGAAAACGATTTCATTCTTTTTTATCAGTTTATAATGAGAAAAGAGAAATTCATCAACACACAAATCCAGTAGATGTATAATGATCCTTTTGTAATCCATCAGCAGATCTACAGCAAACTGTTGTGACGTTCTGTCCATCTGACTCTGAGCCATCAGCTGTCACATAGAGCTGATCATACTGTGATACAGGTGCTCCACACATTGGATTTAAATCAGGGCCGGTGGCTATTATGGTCTCAACAACAAGTTCCATCTTGTAAGCTCATATGATGTAAAACCCTCTGTGGCAAACTGTGATTTGTTTATAAATTGAACTGAATTCAATTCATTTGAGATATGACAAAAAATCATACGGTAATACAGGTGTTCCACGGATTGCATTTAAATTAGAACCCATGGTAAACATGACCTCAATAAATGGTTCCGTCTTGTAAAACTGCATGAGTGAAATTGGGTGTTTTTGACTGGGACCGCCAAGATCCCAGTACTTTTGTACTTTTAAAAAACATCAAATAAAACAGAAAAACAGAACAATGATATGATGTCAAAAGAACAAATTGAGTGACAAAGTCATTCAATGGTGGAATGACAGAATACAGCAACTGTGGGATCATACTTCTTCTATTTTTCTCCAGAGCTCAAAGTTCCCCATTATCCAACCAGAGCACTGCTTTCTGAGAATGCAGGGTTACTTGCGGTTCCCTTAAGTCTCCAGAAATAGAATGGGAGCCAGTTTCATGCCGGGAGTCAGTAGACTTGGACCAGCCCCTAGTCAGGCTGATATGATAAACTAAGCTCCTCTTTCCTTCTCTCTTCATTTGCACTCATTCATAGCCTATCAGTGCATGTCACTAACTCAGCTTCTTCTCTGAAGCCTTTGTGATCCCTTATCTCATAGATTACCCCAGATCATGGCTGCACCAGGATTGTGGGTCATGGTTGTGCTGATGCCATGGTCCTGCCTGACACCTTCTACTACTGCCATCTTTGTTAGTCATACTTAAACTATAATTATACACATATGATTGTTACTATTATTATTATTATTATTATTATTGTTGTTTTTGCTGTGCATCTCTCTCTCTCTCTCCTATGCATCATTTTTTCATATTGATTACTGTAATTTTATTCTGTTGATCTGTTCTATAAACGCAACATCTATTTCACATCTATCTGTCCTGAAAGAGGGATCCCTTCTCAGTTGCTCTTCCTGAGGCTTCTACCCACTCCCATTGCATTTTTTTTTTGAGAGAGATTTTGGGGAGTTTTTCCTTATCTGCTGTGAGGTGCCAAGGACAGAGGGATGTCGTATGCTGTAAAGCCTGAAGTAAATTGTGATTTGTGATATCAGACTTTATACACTCTAAAATCAAATCATTTGGCTCAACAAAAAATCAACGCAACAGTTTGCAATGTTTTTGCATTATGACAATGACTAATGAAATTATATGCAACTAGCACACTACATTGAATAAGGGGAATTAGCTTTTCTTCTAAAATCAAAGGCATTATAAAGTAGCACTTAATTAATAGCATAAGCACATTTTTTTAAGTAAGAAAATGCAATTTGTTTCATAGTTGTTTGGTCTGCAGGTCCGTAACACACAGTCATACTGTTTACAGTCATCTTAAGAAGTCAGGGGAGGCGACTTGAAATCCTGTATTGAAGGTGGAGAAAAGATAAATTATCAAGCTAATTTCATTAGGTTACTGCAACTTGAATTTTGCAAATATTACTAAGTAGATGGTATTATAAAAATTATTACATCAAAACAACTCACCAAAGTTCATTTGCAATTCAAAAGGTTTATGAACCAATAAATTTCAATTTTTGTCTTGTAACCATTCATTTAATTAGGTGGTGGTAATAGGTCCCCTGAATTACTTTTTAGTATATAAAAAATTAAACTGAACTGAGATATGACAAAAAGTACCAGTACACCTCTGGGGTCAGTCTCTAGGATAAGAGTTAAATCTTGTATCGCCGAATCGGGGCTGGAGTTATCCTACCACTCTAATTATAGCATAAGATCGATGAACTCTAGCTGTGTTTCAAACTGTTCATGGAAATGGAAATAGCGCAACATATTGTGTGTTCGCCATTTTGTTGTTGTGTTTGAATTCTCAGTGGTTAATTTCATCCTCTACACGGTGCATAATAAAATACCCACAATGTGCAGCAAATTTGAGTGTACATATGATGTGCGCTACATTTTACTGTTGTATACCATATTGCTTTGTGGTTCTGTATTTCCGTGGGAAGAAAATTACAGTGTAGTGTCCAAAATCTCATTCAATTATATAATTATAATCAATTATCCCTGTATAGTTCACTATTTAATACACACTAAGTAGAGAACAGTGAGTTAGTGAGTGAGTGAGTGAAAAATCTGCACGGTCACCATGGGCCTGCTGTGAACTGTTCACAAAGACATACTGTTGTTTTAAATGACATGGTTATTCATGATTTTGAAAACAAGTTGCATCAGTTTCCGACATTACTTCAGAGCATAGCTATGTTTTGACGACTGGAAAGGCCACACCAGCCTGTTCAAAAAAATGTTAGTGTTTTTAGCTGTGGTGAAAGTAAATCATAACATGTCTGGACAAAAAAGTGTTCATAACAGAAGGAGTGTGTGGGCGTGGGCTGGGTTTAGTGTGTCTGCCGGTAACTCTTAACTGTTTACTACTCTTCAAACCTCCTTATCAAACCTGCTGAGTTGTGCAACACACAGTAATCCGTCCTTTATTTCACTACATCTGGGGGTTATTCCATCAACGTAGCTTGAGAAAGCCAAGCTCACCTGAAAATGTCTAGCTTTAACTGGCGCCATCTTCCAGTTAAGCCTCAAGTCGTTCCACTAACTCAGTCTAATCTAATCTAATCTAATCAAGGCTGACTCAAGATAGGCTTACATAGCCTCGATTTGTGCTCACAGCCTTGGTACATATGAAGCCCAGATGAATGGATGAACAAAAAGACGATCAAATTAGTCAGAAAGAGGGAAAAAATAAGAGTGCTGTTTTTTTCAGCGGCTGAACAAACGCTGCAGATGAGGAATATAAAGCGGTCTATACTTAATAGAACATGGGGGGCGGCATAAGGGAAAATGCTGAAAGACTAAATGCATAAGTTATATAGTTTTTTTGTATTTGATTACATATGAACGGTATGGCCATATCATCAGTAGGCTAGAAATTGTGTGCATTTGAAATTATTGTGAAATTTCAATTTCGATTACCCTTTTGACTTCCCTCGATTTTTAAACAAGCTAATCAAGATAAAACGATTATGTGCAGCATGATGAGTCTAACAATGTTGCTTCCGTTTTGTCTTTTATTTTGTAAATCAAGCGCACCCTTTCTTGCGAATGTGCTTGGCCTTCCCAAAGTCCAAGTAGAAGTTTCAGCATGGGTTGAAAGCAGAGAGCCACATTGCCTCTCTGGTTGTTTTAAAACTTTGTTGTCTCATTTTAGTTTCAGACAGTGTGTGCAGCGACAGAGAGACCGTAAATGACAGCAAGCACTAGTGGGGAGGGCAAATGTGACAGCGAGGCTGCAGCGAGAGGAGTAGAGAGTATGACATGAAACGTGGCTGTGTGAACAGTTCAGACTATCTGTCAGTGAATAAATGCTACATTTCCTCAAGAGGCTTTCATCAGCTCTCCAGCTGCTGATTAAAGTGACAGATGTTAGCCTCTGTCTGTCTGTCTGTCATTCTCTAACCGTGCTGCAGTGTCGGGCGATTAGCTGTTTGTTCCATGATAATGAAACGCAGCTCGGTTTTGTCAAATAATCGGCTGTATTCTACAGTCAATCCTTCACTGCATTACATGATTGTTCAACACTTCTGGTCAACTCTGGCTCCGAGGGAGAGCGGGTCGTCCTCTAATCGGAAGGTCAGTGGTTTGATCCCCAGCTCCTCCGGGCAACATGTCCAAGTATCCTTGGGCAAGATACTGAACCCCAAGTTGCTCCCGATGCCGCGTCATCGGAGTGTGAGTGCAGGTGGCACTTTGTACGGTGGCCTCGACCACCAGTGTGTGAATGTGTGTGTGAATGGGTGAATGTGACAATGTAATGCGAAAGCGCTTTGAGTGGCCCATAAGACTAGAAAAGCATCATAGAAGTGCAGCCCATTTACCATTCTACTGTCACAGTGTTTTGGCGTGAGATTTGCTTGTGTTCATAAGAGTATGAAACTGATGGTGAAAACGTGTGTCAAATGCCAGGAGCATGAGAGGTGGCAACCCTGAAATATGTTAGAATGCAGAACAATACACTTACAACATTTAACACAGTCACACAGTGGAGGGCATCTGCTTTCTCTGGAGCTGTACCCACTGATCATTAACACATCCTCCCTCTGCAGCTCCACTCAGGCCCTGGGATGAACGTCCCTGTGTGACTGGCGGAGACTGTGCTGCCTGTGGCCATCATCAGAGCCAAGCTTCATAACAATAGTTTGTGAATTGTCTTATCTCCGCTGATAAACAGAGAATTCTGTCATTGCAGCAACACTCGGTCTATCACTGTAATATCTTCACTTCAATTTCATGATTTTCTTCTTGTCTTTATAATGGCAGCGGCACCCATTCTGACACTGTAACACGAATCAGTTAATATACCTCATTTAAAATAAATGTAGGACATAGAGCATAGAACTACAGCATGTGCACTATAGCACGATACAATGATTTCTCCGTAATGGCGGATCGTGGACACACTGTAATTGTTCATGATCTAATATCGTCATATCACACACCCCTACACCAGAGTTAATCTTCATTAACTGCATGGTGTTCTGAAGGCCAACGAGTAATCATGTTAAAACAATCACTAAATAATTTATGATTTCAATATCAATCAGAATAAATGTGATTATTATTTTTGCCATAATCGAGCAGCCCTAGCATAAACTAACATGTTAAGAAGTAACGTTTGTATTTTGGAACAGCAAACTTAACTGCAAACCACAATCTACTCAGTTCATCACAAGGCATTATGGGAAATGGGTTGTCACTACAACATAGCCTAAGTCTAATCATATTCAGCTGCTTGGATCTATACTATACAGTAAAACTGACTCAGGACTCTACTTCCCTTAATACTGACGACACCAGCGTTACACTAAGATCTGTGACCACTTAGATTACAGAAGTAATAGGCTGGCCAAATAATAAAGATTTGTTGCCTCTATTCCTCTGTTGAAATTCTATTGTTGACTCCCATTCTTGTCATTCCTCTCACTTCTGCTTTGCTCCTCGAGCCTATCTGTCCTTGGACGTTGCTCTGTAAATATCAATCAAGACGCTGTTGTATCCCTTACCTTCATAAGGAACAAGCTTCACACCAAAAGTGTCAAACTGCCAAACTTTAGTTTCGAGTTGATGATGACTTTAATTACACTCTACAATAAAAATCATTTTTTGAGACAAAATGTTTTTTTCTCTTATCCTTTTACGAGTGCTCTTAATCACTCATACATTGTTGCGGATGTGTGGTCTTAGGCCCATTTAGACAAGAACAACCCCACTACAAATGTCTTACTTGTGTTTTTGTTTTTTTTTTTTAAATTGCAATACAGAAGTTTGCTTTATCAGGCCCCCAAAACGCTGTTGTCATGTGAATAAAAGGCCAAACTGCAAAAAAAGTTTAACTTTTCATGCAAGAGCCATTGCCATGTAAACAGCTCCTTAGAGGCCTCGAGCAACAGCGTTCTAAATCAGCTGCAGCTGTGTGATTGATTTTAGAGAGATTAGTAAAGACACTATTACAGTTGTCTTTTATTCTAGATATGTTGTTAAGGTTATAGAAGAAATTAAGGTCTGAGTCCATGGCTACACCAAAATTTCTGGCTTGGTCTCTGTTTTTTAACATGGCCAATTAAAGCTGAGCACTGACATTTATTTGTTCCTCCTCCTTTTAATCAAAGAAAATTGTTGGACATCCAATCATTGATTTGTTCAGTGCACTCAGTCAGAGCTTGTATTGGACCATAGTCTCCTGCTGATATGTTTATGCAAATGTGTGGGTCATCTGCATAATTATTGCAACATATTTGTTATTTTCCAAAATCTGAGCCAATAGAAGCATGTAGATTTTCAACAGAGGAAGTCTCAGAATGGAGCCTTGAGGAACATCACATGGCATGTTTGTCCACTCAAATGTATAAATATCAACAGACCTAAAGTAGTCCCTGTCCTTAAAGTAGACATTAAACCAGTTTAATACTGTGCCAGAAAGTCTCACCCTTGTGGCATAAGTTAGTAACCACGGACCCCATTGCAGTCTATTATGACAGGCCCTTGGGATCATTAGTTACAAAGCACACATGCACAAACATACGCACACAATTAGATATGCACACACACACACACACACACACACACAATTAGGCATATATTTTAAGTACCAACCACGTGCTAGATTTTACATTAGGAATGCATTACTTAGGTTATTGTATTTGCAAAGTACAGAGGTCCAAGAGAAAGTGATCAGAAGCATGGACAGTGCTGTGACATCCACAAACGTGTCAACAAGCAGCTGTGAGCAGAGCAGCTGTATATTTCACTGTCTATTGAAATGCTCTCAGACATTTTCAGGCTGTCAGCTTCAGCACATAGTTTACCCACAAAAGTACACATACACACTGAAATAGGTGCTCGGTGGCAATCTGGGGGTTGTACCACGAAGGCAAGTTTAACATAGCCAGGCTCTCTTTGACTGAGCTGGCTTGACAAAACCTAAAGTCTGAGTCAGAGCTATGTCAGAACTACAATGCAGCGCAGGCAGGCTATTAACACCTCAGTGTTGTTTCAATGCTATGGACAGTGCACGTGTCCTACACATGCACCAGTGGCCCATGCACATAACAAACATTGCTGCTGATGGTTCTTTATCTCTCTGTCAGATAGTCTGAAGAGGATACAATTTTGGACCACAGTGATCACTGATTACACAGCTGATCGACGACAGACAAAACACAGATGGACAAACAGCATGGAGATGACTACATAAATGATCTCATAGCCACACATTATTAACTTGTGGCCACCCTTTTGTTTTGATGAAATGTCACCAGAGGGGCTCCGTATCCCTCTACAACACTTATCAACAAACAACACCATGTCCCAAAAACTGGGCAGCTATAGCAGCACACACAGTTTACCCACAAAAGTTCACGCACACAATGAAACAGGTCCTTGGCAGCAACCTGACTCCCAAATAATACCAACCTTTGAAACAGGAGCAATGCAGCCCAACAAACCCCAATACCCCAACCCCCAGCCTAGCCTGCATAACATCTAACACTACAGCCAAACCTTACAGTTATTTAGGCTACACCATTGTTATCTAGCTTGTTGCTAACATTAGCTTAGCTTAGCTTAGCTACATGTTTGTTGACACACACTGACAGCAGCAGTGCAGGGTTTGTCTGTGAAGTGCACCAATAACCTCCCAGCCAGGCTGGTTACTGTAGCGGAGGGAGAACATCACAGCTGCAACCAATAGCTCCTGATCAGCAAGAAAACCTTGGACCTAGACTTTGGATGTCTGTGGATCTCTGACCACAATAAAAAGGACATCTAGCCTATTTGAAGAACAAAGAGTCACCTAACATGAATAGATAGAAGAATAAACCAGACTGTTGTGGAACTCAAAATGTTAACTCTACTGGTGTTTGTCTATGCACATCAGATTATTTGTGACATTAACTGTAAAATAATCAAAGTATCTGATTCCTTAACTCTCAATAATGACACAATTTTCAAGTAGCTAATAAACTTCAACAGCGTAATTGAATTCCTAAACTTCAGTTATGGCTTTTGGTTTGGTTTTGGTGCTTAAAATTTTCTTTGACCCCATCTGGCTACCCCTGTGAGAAATTTCTGGGGTTGACACTGCACATGATTTAAACTTACAAACACACAAACTTAATAACACATAGATAGCTTACTTTTGACATTTTTTTAATGATCCAAGAAATAATTCACATTTCAGAGTATAAGACATTTTTTATAAATATTACATGAAAAGCCATTTTAAAAATGATTTAAATCCAACTCTTTATTCAGTCCTCTGGGGTTAAAGTGGACAGCTTAGCAATAGGCCTGTTATGCACTTAAAACAGAGCAACACAATATTATTGCTGTGAATCACCCAACTTGTTCTAGTTTCCTAGAAAGATGAATCCTCCTGAATATCCTGAGGAACATTCCACGAAGAAAAAGCTAATCAGTTTCCAGGATAGGTGGAACAAAGGAAGAAAATCAGTCCCAAAACATGATTAATGTTGATGACTTAATGGTCATGGAGTATCCACGATCTATCCAGGAACTGAGGAAACTGTACGGAGTGCAGAGTACAGAGTGCCCGCAACAATCAACTAAACAATCAGACACAAAAAGGCATCTTTCACCTTGTTCAACAGGCCTATTTAAGCGCACAACAGCACCTCGCGGGTAAAACACCCAGTACACTACTACTTTTAGAAATCAATCAATTAATCTTTTTTTTTATATATATATATATATATATATATATATATATATATATAAGTACCTTTTAAACAAATCAAATGCAATTCAAAGTGCTTTACAGTTTGAGAAAGAAAGCTCTAATTAAAACAGAAAAACAGCCCAATGACATGAAGTCAAAGGAACAAATTGATCGACAATGTCCTGAGAAGAATAGAATAGAATAGAATAACAGAATAAAGTAATTGTGGGGCACTGGGTGGCTCAGCTGGTGGAGCGAGTGCAACATATTTAAAAGGCTATGTGTCCTCATGACAGCGGCCCCAGGTTTGAATCCGACTGGCGGCCCTTTGCCACGTCATCCCCATTCTCTCTCAGCCCTGTTTACTGTCATCTTCTTAGCTGTCCTTTCAAATATAGGCCATAAAAGCCCCAAGATATCTTGGGGCTTTTGGGGCTTGGTAATGATAAGAATAAAGTAACTGTGAGATCATAACTCTCCTGTTTTAGCATCTCTGCACTGGCTCACCATAAAAGAGTCAGGCCAAAAATGAACCTGAGCATTTTGTCTCCACACTGACTGAAGGAAATACCTCCCTGATTTGTAATTTTTTTTGATTTATTTAAGAAACTGTACATTAAAAAAAAAACACAGATATTATTTCTTTCAAAAAAAACATTCACAGCACCAACTCAGACCAAATAAAATACAAAAAGACATCTTTCACCTTGTTCAATAGGCCTGTGTAAGCACATCACAACAGTGCCACACAAATCCAGCAGGTTTATAATGGTCCTTTTGTGATCCATCAGCAGATCTACAGCACACTGTTGTGACAGTCTATCCATCTGACTCTGAGCCATCAGCTGTCACACAGAGCTGATGGCATACAGATGTTCCACAGGTTGCATTAAATCTATTTTACATTTCCATCAAATTCTGTTTCAATAGGTACGTTTGACCAAAGTTATAATTATATAATATGATTTAATCTAAGTCTTTGAAACTTGAGGCAATTGTATTGGTTTCTTTCAAAAACATGAGGAAAAGAGACAACGGGCAACTTGGCAAGAAATGTTGCAAGAAATGAGTAAAGGGTGACGAAGAAAATGACATGAAAATTTGATTTTGAAAAGGGGGGGGGGGGATTATTAGAAAATTATCAAAATTAGGGAAAATGTCCAGAAAATATATATTTATAATCACTATAATTACATAATTTAAATTATATTACAGAATATATATGTGCATTTTCTTCACTTTTTTCAGGTCATTTTCTTGGGTGTTTTTGTTTAAGAGTTGTCTTTTCTTTCTTTCTTTGCTTATTTTCAGGTACTTTTTTTGTAACTTTTTTTGGACCATGTATTGTTAAGTTGCCCTCTCCCCATGTTTTTGAAAGAACTCAAACCATTTTGCTCACATGTCAAAGGGTTAAAGTACAATTCTCATAGTAGCTTCCTTGGCATTGTGCATGGGTCAGATATAAACTTCTCCCACAGAAATGCTGTTGTTAGAAATGAAATCATTACTCATCATTTTGAACAGAACATGAGTTGCATCATTTTTCCATCAATACTTAAGAGCATGGCTGTGTTTGCAGGGTTAAATTGCATATTGCTACATCACGCCTGCAGTGAACCCATCACTCGACCTGTGATTTGTCATTTCCTTGGTTGGAAAAATCCTCATAGTCACCATGTGAGTCTGCTGCAAACTGTTTACACAAACATACTGCTGTTTTCAATAAAATGATTATTCATCATTTTTAACATGACTTGCATCATTTTCCAGCATTACTTCTAAGCATGGTTATGTTGGTACTAGAAGAATGTATTGGTTTGTAACAGTGATTATGACAGCAAGTGTGTGTGAGCGTGGGCTGGGTTTAGTGTGTCTGCCGGTAACTCTGAGCTGTTTACTACTCTTTCTCAAAGCCTCTATTGCAACACACAGTGATTCATGCTTTTTTTCACTACATCTGAACTGTTTATTCATGTTTACTTTTGGGTTGTGTACTTATAACCAACATTGTCCTGCAGCGCTTATCACATTCAGCTGCTGGGATCAAATCTACACTGTACTACAGTAAAACTGAGCCAGGACTCTACCTCCCTCAATACTGATGGCACTAGTGTTATAAAGCGTTGTTAACATTCCTTTTATTCACAAATTCCTACGTCACTATTTCTAGCCAATCATGTCTCTGCCTGTCTTCCCCGAGCCAATCTTTCCTTGGACATTGCACTGTAAACATCATAGCATTCCTCTCACTTTATCTCTTATCATGGGAATATGATTATGGAAGATACTTTAGCCAAGAGTCAAACTGTTTAAGTTTTTGACTATTACTGCTAACACTTTACAAGTTTCCAATAGATATCGCCTTTTTGAAATTGCTCGTTTTTAATTTTAGTGAAAGTTTTCCCATAGTGTTTAACCGACTGACCAACTTGGGGTTTCTCACACTTTCATTTATTTGTGGCGGCCCACCACCATTAAAACACCTGCCAATACGTATTGATTTTATATTTTTGGTTCTGGGCCGTTCTTAAGGAGCACTACTGGAATACATACATAGTTAATTTATTGATTGTGCCACACTCTCGCAGCACAGAGCATACTCTGGGCACAGATGGAGCAGCAGTGAAAGTGAAACTCAACCATTTATTGCACTGAGTGTACAAGTTTGCTTCTGCAGCAGCTGCTCCTCTCTTCCACTGATCTAATCAGCTCTGATTGGTTCGACAGATCAATTATCCACCCTGCAACTAAATCTCTGCAAACAGCAACTGAGGAAAAAAAGAGCTCATGGGGAGCGCTGCCTCTGCAGTGTTCATGGACATCTGAAAAACATCTGAATTTAGAGAGGGGACACAGAATGGAAAACAGGGGAGCACACTTCTGCCACACAAGGATTCTAATTCTGTGGCAAACACTGCAACTGTTTACTATTTTCAGTAACAAGTTAAAAAAAAGAATGACCTAATTAAACATTTTTTTGTTAAAAACAGGGTTCCCACATAATTTCATGGCTGAAATTAAAAAAAAAAACATTTCCATGATTTTTCAAGAACTCATGACAAAATTGATATTTTGGAAAAGCGTGTGCTTCACTTCACTCTACACACACCGGAAATCTTCCCTTCCCATAGCAAATGCCGTTTGATGTTTTTATGCGTTACATTAACGCACACTGGACTGGACTTCTGTACACTGCACACTTAAGGTCAACTTAATTATTTAAACCTAAGATATCTGCACTGCAACTCTACTTCTGAAAAACTGTACAGTCCCTCCATTGCACTTTTGTGCATTCTTTCTGTGTCCTTTGTATTCTGTTTTGTCATTTTAGATATTTAAATTGCTTCTATATTTTTTTATCTTGTGTTCTATTCTATTTAAACTCACTATTTTATTCTTCCTTTATGTTAACTGTTTTGAACCAAAACACCAAGTCACATTCTTTGTATATGTAAATGTACTTGGCAATAAAACTAGATTCTAATTCTGATACTAATTCTGATATCATGCAGCCCGAAATCAAGCCCTATCAGAGCTACGTTGTGTCAATAGCTAACTTACAGGAAATACATTTGCTGTTATGTTACATTACGTGGAAGGCTACCCCCAGGAGAATTTTATTACACAACAAAATTCACTTCCAAAACTTTTAATGATTTTTACTAATTCAATGACTTTTCCAGGCCTGGAAAATGAGATTGTGAAATTCCATGGCTTTTCCATGATCATGGGAGCCCCGGAAACAAAGACTAACGGATTGGCCGAAAAAAATAGGGTTTGCTATTTCCAACGATACCAATTGCCAGAAAAAAATGTTGAGATTGTACGTTTCTGAAAACCACGGGTACACTGCATTTGCACATCATTTTTTAAAATTATTATTATTTTGGGGGTCTTTTTTGCTTTGAGTTGATAGGACAGGAGTAGTATGAAAAGGAGAGAGAGAGGGGAAGACATGCAGCAAAGGGCCGTGGGTTGGAATCGAATATGGTTAACATGGATAGGCTTAGGCACAATAAATCACTTGGTGTTGGTTAGGAAAAGATCATGTCTTGGCCAGCAGAGTTTGCAGGCACAGTACCTACAGAAAGTTACAAAACACCCAAGCCACAACAGGTTCAGTTGTTTGCAGGCTGGCAGGCGTCCTGCTTACATCACCATAATTCCCTTCATGCTCTGATGGTAGAGCCAGCTCATATAGTATGTTACTTCGGAAACACCCGTATGACGTGTAAAATGTGCAAATATAACATGTTAAAAGTTTGCAGAATCGTACAATACCAACATTTATTTCTGGGAACTGGACTATCCTGACTGTTACTAAATTATCCTTTTCATTTTAAAAGATTAAACTTTCACTGCAATAAGGAAGCTGACATGTCTAATTAGTTCCACAGAATCCAGAGAGATTCCATGAAGCAGCTATTGCCAAGAGCACCTGGTGTTAGTTCGGCAACATGTTAGGCTGAGCTGATGCATGTTTAGAGACATGTTGGTGTTAGACACAAGCTGTGTTTTCATAGCTGATTCTGGATATGTTCACTGGAATCCTTCCTACAATAACACAGCCATGTTGCTTCATTACAGTAATGTTTAAAGGTTGGGCAAAGCCATGGGGCTGTGGCTTAGCAATGGTGCCATTTATTGATCAATTTGTTAGTCTGTTCAACATTTTAGAGCAAGATATGTGTCCTGGATATTTAATTATAGGCCCATCGACAGCACAGAATGTTGTCTTGATCAATGCTCACCTTCAAAACTAACATTGAGAATTCTGCAGAACTTTCTATGGAAATTTGTGTTCCCTAAAGAATGAATCTTAATGCTAAACTACAGTCATACCAATAAACACTTAAAAACAAAAAATATTATCATACAATAAGCAGTTTGTCATGACATCTTTAAATATAAAAAAGAATCAACTGGAGTGTTTAAGCAAATATTATTTAAAAAAAAAAAACAAGAGAAAAACATCCAAAGAAGTATATCTATAATTTTCTTAAATTCACTTGATATACCTAATATGGATCTATCGTATGATCGATCAATCCATAGATAGGTGGGTTTCATTGCAGCTAGTTTTCTGATGTCTGTTTGGTGAGTCTGGGCCTTCAGACAGAAAATCCTCACCTATAAGAAGCTGGAATTTTTTTTTTCCTAAATTAATAAAAAACTTTTCAAACTTGTCCATTAGTCTTCTAAAGATCAATTATTTTTAACTTGTTTCTGTACTACGGTAAAATCATGACAAAATGCTTATTTTTATTTCAAACATTAAATAAGTTATAGAATATATTCAACACAGTTAACAGTGCACTGATTTTGCCAGATGGCTATGAAGTTACAAATGTCAGAGATGCTGTTAAGAAAACATATGTGCTCTTTGGACTTGTGTATCATGGTTAAATCATTGGCGCTGTATGTCTCTGTGAGCAGATATTAATGAGTTAAAAAACAAAACAAACTCAGTTTATAATTTCAAATAGATAAAGTTACAGTGGAGCAGATACTGGGAGCGCCATGCTGCTGCATATTCATCAGTGGGGTTAGAGCTTTCATGAGCAGTAATAGTAAAAGGAAATCATAATGCTGCACTCGTGTCTTCCTTTCCAAGGAGCTGAAGGAGCAAACAGCTGTGAAATCAGATTGATTGTGACCAGATTACTGAGGCAGAAGCTCAGCACCAAAGAAAACCTGGGATTCTTTGGTATTAGCAATAAGTTGGGGGTAAAGTGCTGTCACGCGTAGCTTGGAGTTAGCCTCCAGGTAGAAGAGGCCGGCCGTGTACAGGGATTTACTCCACTGTTCCATGCTGCAGCTCACTGTCTCCATCGAGGACAGGAGACGCACATCGTCTTGGTAGGTATCCTGAAAAACATACACCGAGTTGCTGAGTCTCAGCTCATCGCCATGACAGTTGAAGTGATGCTTGTTCTCATAGGTGATCTGCAGGAAGACTCTGTAGATGCCGGGCCTGGGCACCACCAGGTCCCCGCTGGAGTAGATGAAACCTCCGTTACAGAAAGCATTTCCAAGGACGCTCTCCCATGCAAGATATTCCCCAACCGTGTTGTTGCCTCGAGGAGCTTAAGATGAGAGCAGAAAGGTAAAAAGTCAAGACTGTTTTCTGCTTCTGAATGAATCATTTATACCATGAAATATGCCACATATTTAAGTAGAGCTGTTAATAAAGCCTGGGACTGCCTCTGTCTATCAGATGTGCTTCTGGGACAAAGCAAAATGCAAAAATGCTGTGGGAGGAGCGACAAGCTAATACAGTCTCTGTAGTAGGATTATAGAGTTCATAATACACTTAAATACACTATAACCTGTAATTTATAGGTGAAAATTGTTTAAATATTATGCAACACCAACATAGAGTTTATACAGCAGACTATTACAATCTCTGTTCTGTATGTGGAAACTGGTTACGTACGTTTACTTCAAAGCTGTTCTTCATTTTCTTTTTCTAAAGAATGCTGAGTCAAAACTTTTATTTTTAGCCTTTGAAACCCCAGTAAAGAAACATTAGTGTCTTTCTAAGAATGTCCAGTTAAAGCCTAAATGTTTCAGCCTCACACTGCTGCACTGTTTTACCTGTTAGCATCACACTTGGATTCTTGAAGTCCTTCTGTTGCTGCTGTTCGATGCCGTCACCTACAAGAGAGATCCACAGTGACGTTCAACACATTGATAAATGATTTTATTTTCCAAGCTCATGTTATCTTTCCTGTACAGAAATCAACATAATGTCACTGAAATACTGACTAAAAAATGTACCTGATGAGAGGCTGTGAGGTTGCATCAAAGGCTGTGAAGACAAAAAAGCAGTCTTAGCAACATTCGTTAAAACAGTAATGATACAAGAAATCGAAATGACACAGTCAAAAAAAACACTACAATACTGTAAATGCAGCAAGTAGGGATGCACTATAATATAGGCATGTCATCAGTATCGGCTGATATCGGTTTTCAATTGAAATATCAGAATCTGCCATCATGCTGATTTCTGCCAATATCACAAACTAAAATATTCTAAAATTATAATTATATATAAGTGAACATGTACAAAACCCCAACCCTAAGTTGAAGTATTTTTTCTTATTTTGCACAATGAATATATATTACATACATTGGAAAGCATTGTATTTTATGTCTCCATCTGCTGGTGGGCCATCACAATAAGAGTACTATGATGTTAATTCCACAACAGACGAGACTCAATGATCACTAAAGTTAGATGGAGAAAAAAGTGGCTATATCTATATTTGTTATTGGCCAAATGAGTTTTTATATATCAGCATATCAGACATCAGCAAAATAATAATAATAATAATAATAACAATAATAATAATAATAATAATAATAATAATAATACTGTGCATCCCTAGTAGCAAATGTTCATTATAATGGCACAACTTTGACTGTATTATGTTTTTTTTTTTACTTAAATAATTATAATATATAAACAGACACTAGTTTACACAGTTGCTAATGATCCAATATATTATAATAACACACAACAACAATTCAATGTCCTTCACAAGACTTTTATTTTTTTTTATTTTGATTGGTCTGACATAACTGGAATGAGGCAAAAAAAACACTGATCCCAGCACTTGCCAGGTAGGACATGTTGATTTTCTTTAATAATAATTGCAGCTAAAAACTGTATAGGAAAGGGTTTTGAGAGAGTGCTTGATGCTTTCAGGTGAAATGGGACAAAAAAAATTAGACCAAAATTGGAGATTTTTCTGACGTGAAACCACAATGTTTGCAGGCTACCAGATGCCATAAAATCTTAAGTAATAGTGCTATTGTGTGCCACCCTGTCACAGCATATTCTTGTAACTCAAAGTAATAAAGATGATTCTGTGAGGCTATATCAGCCACAATAGTTCATAATAACGCATCACTATTACACATACGTCCATTGTACAACATATGGCATCAACCTTACAGGAAGTGAAAATAAAAACAGGGAATACATGGCAGAAAAGATAGAGAATCTTTTTAATGAACAGTTAGGTTAAATCAATAATGTGTTCATGGAGTGAGGAGGGCACACTTGATGTATTTGAAGGTCTGAAGTTTCTAAATTAAGTAAGTTATTTCCTTCTAAGAAATATAGCAAAGATAGGCCGATAAAACAAGTTCTATAAGTAAACTCAAGGAAGTCTTTAGACATGTAGGACGTTTCTCTGAGATCCTCCAAAAAGTGTCCCATATTATATTACTGAACTTATATTGTGAGTGTCTTGTTTTGGGCAGAACCTAAATGCTTTAGAGATCTAATTGTAAGAAAAAATAGATGACAAGACTGATGAGCAGACACAGGATATTAACCCTCTGACACCAGAGAAAATTGGCTTAATTTCTTTCAAAAACATTGGAAAAAGTTACAAATTAAGAGTAACAAGAAAATTACCTGGAAATTTAGCCCAACAAAAACAAACAAAAGAAAAAACAAAGGTAAACAAAACAAAATAAATAAAATAGTTAATAATAATAATAAAATAATTATAAATCTCTCTCTCTCTCTCTCTCTCTGTCTCTGAAAACTAGTTTTCAGGTCTTTTTTGTCTAAATTTCTTGCACTTTGTGGGACACCTCTTGCCAAGTTTCTCAGTGTCTTTTTAGCCACGTTTCCAAAAGAAATCAAACCAGTTTGCTCAGTTGTCAAAGTTTTAAATGCATAGAGTTAAGAGTCTGTGAGGAGGGATGATGTTGTAACTGGGCTTGGCCACAAATGAAAGTCATTACCACAATCTTAAGCGCCTGTTCTGGTGAGTAATCAACAACAGCCCAGCCAATTTCCTCATGAACCACAAGGCATTATAAAAGGCAAATGTGAAACTAAAAGATTTGGAAGCATCTTTGAAGTTTTAAAACTTGGGAGAAATGATGAGTTAACCTTTGCGACCTGAATGGACATCAGTTTTTCTTGTGCTGCATTAAGACACTTTTCACAAGTATTTGAACTTTTGAAACTTCAGCAAAATGTTTAATTCTCAGACAATTAGTAAACTGTGAGTAATTGATAAAAGTTGAGTAAAGTATGAGAAAACAACCTGAAAATTAATGTTAAAAAAGGATGCAGAGAGAAATATTAGAAGTATCCACAAAAAAGGAAAAAAAATGTCCAGGACATATTTATGGTTATTAGAATTATATATTAAAAATATTTTGCAGAATATATAACTTTTAATTTGTAGCATTTTTTCCTGTCATTTCTTTGTTTAGTTTTGTGTTTTAATTTCCTTTTTGTTGCTAATTTAAAGGTACCGGTTTTGTGACATTTTACTAAGTTGTTGGGGTCACTTCTTGTGAAGTTGCTCATTGTCCTGACCCACGTTTTTGATCAAGCCAATTTGGTCAGGTTTTGTCTTTGTTTGTTTGTTTTGTTTTTTTTTCTGATTATTAAAAAGTAGCAACGCTTTTTTGTAGACACCCAAAAATTAGTTTGGGTGAAGAGGTCGACGTAAAAACTGTAGCTCGTGCTGTTTGGAAAGACACTGACACTAGGTTATTTCTTGCTATAGCTGCATTTTATTACATTTGAGTTGTTAAGCCAACTGCTGCGGTGTGACTCTATAAACCACAGTTTATTTCACTGGGCTTCGGTTACCAAAGCACTTAAATCCAACTTTCACCGCAACAGGAAATAAAGTCGTGTAGAAAGCAAATAGAAGCGTAAAATATCTTAATGATAGCGGAACATTTGAATTTAAATCAAACCACAGCAGCAAATTTAACGACTATCGACCAACTGCGTCACACTGGTTTAAAACTAGCAAACATTTACCTCAAAGAACTAACGAACAATGATAACTCGGGCCCGCCATGGTTAACAACAGCGCCTGAGCTGAGGGAAGGCTCTGGAAGCTTACCTGTGTGTCCGGGGACTGCTGACCTCGCCCTCCCTGCACCACCGTGACGACAACCAGCACCGCCACCGCTAACGAGACCATGAGAAGGAGCGCCACGGCCAGACACCGGGCCATCCGCCGGGGTGGCCTCTCTTGCTGCCGCAGAGGCTGGAAAGTGTTCCTCCGCTGTAATCCCGCCCGCCCCCCGCAGTAGCAGCAGCCGTCTTCCTCCATGCAGCTGGTTCAGGCTTCTTAGGGATCAACCACCGGCTCCCATTCTACATCCCCATTTATCAGCGCGCTGTCGCCCACGTTGAAAACCACTGCACTTGTGAGGAGTCTCGATTTAGGCTCACCGAGTTTCACCGTGTGTCAAAACTCAAGCACGAACTTCCTCTTCCTGAGATACGCAGACACGAAATGGTTAACAATTGCTTTCATTCTCCCACTCCCACCTGCTCATTTTTGTTGGGCTTCTATGACACGCAGCCAAAGATTTCATAGGAAACTTTTCAGCCAAACATGATCTTAAAGGGATAGTTCCGATTTTTTTGGGGGGGGTAGGGGGTTATGGAGTACTTATCCATAGATAGTATGTCACATACTGGATTACAACCGGCACACCCCCAGTTTGGAGAAGCATGCAGGATTCCAGCATAGAAACTAAATCTACTGCTGTGGATGGGGGCCAATAACAAAACGTGTTTTAGCCGCCTAAAAAGGTCCCAGCTGAAAAAAATATCAGTTTAAGTGTAGGCTATACTGAGAGTATTTTCACTGCTTTATCTTAATATCAGACAGTGATTTTTAAAGGCAAACTGATGCTGTTATATTGCTCTCTTCAAAGCCAGACTCCATTGAAAAAAACAGTGATTTAACATTGCTGAATACAGGAGCTGCTGGTCTACAGCTGCCTCAAACAGTTATTTTGTTTGTTATTGTGTAACTTTGGCCTTGAAAATGGGCAGTTCAGCTTTGTCAAAGTAACACAGTAACACAAACTAGCTAACAGATCGAGGCAGCGGTAGACCAGCAGCCCCCAGGCACACTGAGCTAAAAATAATTGTTTATGTTAATGGACTTCCGTTGCTTTGGTGAGAGAGTAGATGGGGAGCTGAAGTCATAAATGGCTTACCCGTGGGAATGGGCTGTTTGACAGAAAGGTTAAGTGCTGAAAATACTCTCTATATAACATCTAGTGAAGCTGATGTTGATTTTTAAAATTTTTTAGGTGGGACTTTTTTTAGGTGGCGATAATCTGTTAAATTCCTAACCCCACATCCACAGCAGTACATTGTCAGTCTCCAGTCTGCTCCTCCAAACTGGGGCCCTGCTGACTGACATCTACTGTACGTAATATACTGACTATGGATAATTAACCAATACAATCCTACTTAAAAAAAACTCCAAACTATCCCACAAACATAGCTCTCCCTTACCTTGTGACCCCTCTCTGAGGTTTGACATGTTCAGTCATGGAGGGACAGAGCAAACACAGTCTGTCATTAACAGTGGCTCTGGCATGTCTTTGTAAATGAATATCACATCAAGTCTGACTGTTCACTGTTTTCCCTCACTTCTCTGTCTAGACAGAAGCCTACCAGCATTATACCTGTCAAAGTGAAAACACTGCATTCCTCTGGAGCTGAAACAAATCAATTAAAAAAAAACCTAAAAAAAACCCTGATACTGTCGATTCAACAATGATGTAGCAATCCAAACCACAACAACAGCCTCATGACCCAGTCATCATGATGAATGCATGCTCAGCATTTCACAGCTTAAAGCAGTGTGACATAAATTTCATGTAAAAAAAAAAAAAAATTAAGAATGTTATGTTTATTATACTATGCACTATGATATAACTTAATCTGACATAAAAGAAAAACGTCCGTATGTTTTAGTGTTGGAATGTTACTCAGCACAACTGTACTTAAGTACATATTTGAGGTACTTGTACTTCACTTGAGTCTATTCTTTTCATGCCACTTTATATTCCTCTAAATTTCAAATGGAATTATTTTACTTTTTACTTCACTACATTTATCTGGAAGCGTCAGTCACTAAAAAAAAATAACATTTTCACTAAAAAAAAACAGGAGAAGAGTTTATAAAATATGATATTTTGTAATAAATTAAACTACCCAAAAGTTTATACAAGTACACCTAAAATTATTAGCTGATTAATTAATTCCAATTAATGAAAAATTAATTAAATCAAACTACTTTTGATAAAAATTTAAGATGGCATCCTATTTAGATGCCCGAGCCACCTCATCTGGCTCTTCTCAACGCAGAGGAGCAGCGGCTCTACTTCGAGCTCCTCCTGGATGACAGAGCTTTTCACCCTTTCTCTAAGGGAGAGCCCAGCCACCCTACGGAGGAAGCTCATTTCGCTCGCTTGTACCCGCAATCTTGTTCTTTCGGTCACTACCCAAAGCTCGTGACCATAGGTGAGGGTAGGAACGAAGATCGACCGGTAAATCGAGAGCTTTGCCTTTTCGGCTCAGCTCCCTCTTCACCACGACAGATCGGTGCAGAGTCCACATTACTGCAGACGCTGCACCGATCCATGTCGATCTCCCGCTCCATCCTTCCCTCACTTGTGAACAAGATCCCGAGGTACTTCAACTCCTCCACTTGGGGCAGGATCTCTTCCTCGATCTGGAGAGGGCACTCCATCCTTTTCCGGCTGAGAACCATGGCCTCGGATGTGGAGGGACTGATTCTCATCCCGGCCATCACACACTAGGCTGTGAACCGATCCAGTGAGAGCTGAAGGTACCCCATACTCCTGGAGAACCCCCCACAGGACTCCCCAAGGGACACAGTCGAATGCCTTCTCCAAGTCCACAAAGCACATGTGGACTGGTTGGGCAAACTCCCATCCACCCTCAAGGATCCTGCCAAGGGTCCAGAGCTGGTCCACAGTTCCACGAACAGGACGAAAAACCACATTGTGATCCCCCTGTAGCTGGAACACACCCTCCGGTCCCCCTTCTTAAAAAGAGGAGCCACCACCCCGGTCTGCCGGTCAAGAGGCACTGCCCCAGATGTCCACGCAATATTGCAGAGTCATGTCAACTATGACAGCCCCACAACATCCAGGGCCTTAAGGAACTCCGGGCAGATCTCATCCACCCAGGGGCCCTGCCACTGAGGAGCTTTTTGACCACCTGGGCAACCTCAGCCTCAGAGATGGAAGAGCCCACCCCGAGTCCCCAGGCCCTGCTACCTCACCGGAAGGTGTGTCGGTGGGATTGAGGAGGTCTTTGAAGTATTCCTTCCTCCGGTCCACAACGTCCTGAGTCTAGGTCAGTAGGGCACCGTCCCCACCATACACAGTGTTGACAGAGCACCGCTTCCCCCTCCTGAGACACCGGATGGTGGTCCAGAACATTTAAAATTATATTTAAAACATCATTTTAAATATGTAATTATGATAATTTTATAGTTTTTCCCTATTTTTTGCTTTTTTTCCCCAGGACATTTCCCCACACCTTTTGTATATATTCTAAATCTTCAAATGTCTTGCCGTTTGTGGAACATTTATTAGCAAGTTGCTCATTGCCTTTTATCACATGTATGTATTTCGACCAATTTGGAAACAGAAAGTGCTTCAGTATTAAAAAGAACACCGTAAAACACATAGATACATGGTAACAACAAATAGTGTGTGTCACCAGTCTGTAGACTGGCTGACTTCAGTCAGTGGATGAAACAGACTGTAGCTGGCTGAAAGGCTAGACGTCAGAGTGAAAGTAGGGGTAGCATCACAGTCATGTGGAGAGCCTGCAGCCGCAACGTGGTAGATGAGCAGGGTGAAAGCCAGACCGCTGCAGAGAGGTGAGCCTGCTGCAGTGAGTGCCAGTCTTGTTTTGGAGGATAAAACAGGAGAGGGGCAACAGGGGAGATTTTCGGAATCTGCAGACTTAGTGTTGGTGAGGCAGAACAATCAATACATAATGACTTAATTAAAATGTGTTTCGCTTATTGATACTTGAATGTTTGAGCTTCACTGTGCAGAATGATGAATGGACATAGTTTGACACTGAATGGTTGTGTTGACGCATTCAGGGGAAGTGTCACTGCACTCACCTTAAAGGTACAGGGTGTCAGATTTAAGGTGATTTGGCGGCATCTAATGGTAAAAATTGCAGATTAAATTTATGTTAGAATTCCTTCGGTGTTCATTGTTCAGGAGGTTTCTAATGGGAACTTCATTTTTCACAAGGGTTTTTTTGCCTCTCTAAAGCCAACCGAGGGCCAGTGAACTGTTCAAACTAGTAAAACACTTAATAAAGCAGCTTTAATTTACAAATCAGTATTTCTTCCACGCTGATTGGCATGTCAGACACAGGCAGCTAGCCTAGCAGCTGCCAATGTGTGCTCACCTTTTTTCTCTGGTTACTTTAGATTCTGATGTGCAGGGCTTGTTTTTTTACTGGGAGCCAATTTATCCAGAGTTCTCTTCCTGTGGATAAAAATGGATCAGATGATTTAATTCTCTAAAACCTGAGCAAATTGGCATGATTTCTTGCTAAAATATGGGAAGAAGGCAATAAGCTACAAAAGAAGAAAAGATTGAAAAATTAGCAGGAAACTGGTTAAAAAAAACTAAAAAGAAAGAAAGAAACAAGGAACTAAGCTGGAAAAGTCCTTAAAATTAAAGTATTGTGCAACAATTAAAAATATTTAATTAGGATAATTACAAATACACCGTTTGGGGTTTTTTCTTTTTTCCCTAACATTTGAAAAAAATTATTTTCTGAATCTACTAATTTCTTGAAATTTGTGGAACATTTCTTACCAAGTGTTTTTCCAACGCTACTTGTTGTGGAGAGCCAATGAACAAAAATGCAAAAATACAAATGTCACTATCTAGAGCCAGTGTTTGAAATAATATGGTGCAGTATGGCAATTTCCTAAGACAGAGACCTGCTCCCGATGTAAATATAAATGGCTCATTCTAAGGTAACAAAAACATGATTCTTATTTTCAGGTGATTACACACTGAAGAAAATTTACTTATTATAGTATATTCATTTCTGTCAATATATTCCCCTAAATGCTGCACACTGGACCTTTAAAAATCAGTTTAACACTCGGACATACCTAAATTCCCTTAAATTCTAGGGACGCGAGACACACAAACACAACAGTTAAACCCATTTTTATTCGAGACTTGAGCTCTGATTTTTGGGGGAATTATGTACATAATTTGTATCTTTGTTTTGGGTGGTGCATTTGTGTCCCGCAGCTGCGTATATGGCAAAGTCCACTTGAGAATACCAAATAAAAATAAAAATACAAAAAGCTGTGGGCTGACCGCAACATCACACCCTGCAGAGTGAACGGTCGGGAGCTTGTTGAGTGACAGTGTACACACAGTATTCTACCTGTACAATAATAGTGCTACTATTCACAGTCATCTGTACAATAATCATATTTACAGTGATCACATTAGGGAAAGAGCCAGTACCTGAGGAGTTAGTTCCATAATTACTCATTCACCGTGGTAAAATGAAGTGCACCCAACCAATGGTTGCCTAAACAACACAGGAAACACGTCTGGGATCACGTGTGAAGCTTTTATCGATTTTACAGCTGCTTTAGCTGATGCAACTTAATTGCAGGTGATAACAAAGACCGTCAGGTATGTCACTGTGTGCAGGCTGGTTTCAACTCCATAACAACAGTATCAACACTACAATACTGTTGATGTTTTAACGGTCTTATCATGTGAGTCACAGCGCCCAACCTCCACATAAATGTGACACATTTTTCAAATGGTTTGATCAACTTTTGCTGAGGTAGGCAGCAAAGAGAAGATTAGATTACAAGTGGCGGTTTTATAAGAGTCCAGTAGAAGTCACTACTGTGCAGTAGTGCTATGTGGTGCGAGTTTATAAACGGTACCTATTGTTTCTCTCAAAGAAACACTCCTCTTAGATACTTCAGGCGCGCTGGCACACTTAAACAAAAGACAGGAAGCTATAAACAAAAGATGAGGTCATTCCAAATGCTTGTGCCAGCACCCTTCGTCTTCCCCTAGGATTCTCTCCAAAAACACACAAACTATACATGAAAACATATTGGCTGATTTAAAAGTACCATTCAACAGCACGAAAGATAAAACACCATGAAAAAAACACACCATACATGTGCAGCATTTCTCCCGAGAATGAAACGTCAAACAATAAATAAGAACTGAATAAAAATTCATTAAATAACAATCATTGTCTCAGTTTATCGAGATCACCGATCAAGGGATCCAGTTATAACTTAAAACAGTCAAAAGTCCTTTTTTAAAAAATATCTGAAATGCTAGGCTCCTGTAAGTTCTCGAAGCAGTGTCAGAGTTTCAGCCATACGATGAATGCTCTGCACCTGTCTGACGCCGTGTTACTGACTTAACTATGTGCACCACAGTACCCTGCGCAGGCACAGCTCAAACCAAACACTTTGTTCTTTGGACACTTTGACTGATCACCCATTCCTCATAAAATCATATCAAAAAAGGGAAAAAGTTTCATCTGCGTCTCTTTGATCAGGTCTTCTTGTGGTCACTGTGTGTGACGTGGCGCAGAGCAGCAGGGGAACAAGCAGTCATACATGAAGGAGCTTTGGATTTCCAGCAGCTTTGTGTTATCTGTAAATCTAGGTGTCCAGTTTGTGGATGGATGACGTGCTAAGCCTTGTAGCAGTTGCCCTGCGTGGTGAGTGCTAGCTGGCCATTGGGCGCCACCTCGTTGGCCTCGTCCTCCAGTAAGCCCGACACGTCAGCGTTGGGGATGCTGTCGTGGTAGCTGCTGAAACTGATGTTGTCCTCTTTCAGTTCAATTGTCCAGAAGGGCGCGTTGAGCTTGCGGTTCTGGTACTCCCTGTACGTGTACACGCCTCCCACGAAGCCCAGCAGCAGCAGCACCACCAGGATGATGACGGCTAGGATGATGATGTTAAACTGCGTCCAGGAGACCTCGGTCAGGGCGGCGGTGGTGTTGTCGGTGGGGCTGCTCAGGCTGGTCAGCAGCGCCTGCGTGGTGGCAGCGGTGCTCAGTGCAGTGCTCGTGTTGTTGCTGGACGTGGAAGCTGGGACACCTCTGGCCGTGGCCGAGGTCAAAGTGGTGCTGGTGGTGGTGGTCGGGGAGGGGGAGGTCGATGTGGGGGCCTCTGTTGAGGTTGTTTCTGCTGGTGTGGGAAGGAGCCGGGAGGCTAAGGAGAGAGCAGCATAGAAAATATTTGTGAATATTTTTAAGATATTATAACAGCCTTGTATTTTTCTACTTTGATAATTGTTTGTTATATGTAGAAGAAGAGGTAGAAGGTCCACCTCTGCATTTTACAAGGTTTTTACATTTATTTGTTTATTTTTTTCAGTCATTCTATTTATTTACTTATTTATAATAATAATAATAATAATAATAATAATAATCATTATTATTATAATTATAATTATAATTATAATTATTATTATTTTCTGTCTTGATATTTGTTTGTTGTATGTACCTTTGCATTTTACAATGTTTTTAGAATTTATTGTTTATTTTTTCATTAATTCTATTTATTTAATAATAATTATTATTATTGTCATAATTAGTTAATTTTTATATTGCCTGGTATTTTTCTGTCTTGATGTTTGTTGTATGTACCTCTGCACCATTAAAAATGAGGGTTTTCCGAGGCTTTAAATAAAATAAGTGATGATGATGATAATGATGATGATGATGATGATGATGATGATGATGATGATGATGAAGATTTTATATCACGAAATTGTTAAACTGTGCAATATAATGAAAGCCTGTCATAAGTAACAGGATGCTGGTTCAGACTTAGTTTATTGACATATAGTCAAAGTAACTGGTGACACCTTGTGGTAAAAGGTCATAACGACCTATGAGTGCAGACACACTTGCTGCTTTCATTTTTTGAAACATTTCAAAGCTTTTAAAGGGATGGATCAGATCTTTCCAAATGTTGCATGCGTTGTATGAAGTACTAGACCCTTTGTGCATTTTACGCGCTTTACATTCCTCATTTTTTGATAATTTTGGCTGTGTTCATGCATATGGCATACATTTTGTCAATATTTTTGTTAAATCTTGGAATTTTCCAGCTCAGATCCTACAACAAGTCTAAAATACACTGGAAACTAAACTGTAACATTCACACTGATAATTGCAAAATAAATGCTCAATTGAAACCCATTCAAACTGACATTTTTGATCCCACACCCATCAAAGCATAAAAACATGCATTATATTATTTCTTTTGTGTTGGAATTTGTAATTTTTACTATTTTCCAACTGATGACATCTTTTTTAAAAAAAATCATATTTGGCATATGAATAAAATACGTGCTATTTCCACTAGGTGCACTGTCACAATAAATGTGCTCATCATATCCCAGGCTGTTAATATCAGAAAGAAATCTGCTTAGCATTTAGCATATTGAAAATAATTCTGTTTTTTGTTTTTAAATTCTTGGTTAAATAAATAAACTCAATGAAAGTACAAAATCATATAAATGTAAAATATTTTTATAACCTGATTTTGAAAAGCTCATTTTGTGTGCAGAGCAGTATGAGTGTGAGTGTTTGATACTGCACAAAAAATAATAATGTATAAAGATCATTGTTGCTGCTAATCATTGACTTATCCCAGGCTGTAAAAATCCCCCAAAAAATCTACTCAGCATGTAGTATATTGAAAATAATTCATTCTGAAAATGAATTGATATTTGATATTTAAGATTAGGACTGATGTTGGCTAAATAACTAACTAAATAAAAGTAGAAAACAATATTTTTATATTATTATTTTTTTATTATTTTTTTAAATGTTTTTTTTTAAATCTGATTCTGAAAAGCGCATTTTGTGTGCAGAGCGAAACGAGTGAAATATTATACTATTACACACAGTAGATGTCAGTGAGCACACCCTTGGTGTGGAGGAGCAGGCTGGAGTCTGACATGGAAGCTAAGCAATGTACTGCTGTGAAGGGGTCAGCAGCCACTTAAAAAAATGTCTACCTAAAACCGTCCGTGTAAGTGTACGCTATATTCAAAGTATTTGTGTGTTGTCCTGTGTTCAGCGATGTTAAATCACGGGTTTTTTAAACTGGAGTCTGGCTTTGCAGTGAGTGATGTAGTAGATATAGTCTGCTGGGAAAAAGGTCTATGACTTTTTAGAAATTCAGCACACTTCCTTCTTTTAACTGCTTTCAATAATGATCATCAGGTATGAGATACCTTTTCTTTCTTTCTTATGTAATACAATAGTAAAGGGTCGGGAACAGAAATTAACACACTGAAATCAAAAAATAGATTTGAGAGAGCAAAAGTATTGACTCTGCAATCAAAATATGTTTTTTTTCCCCAAGGAAAATACATTTGTGATAAAAAACATAAAAAAGTATTGTCAAATTAGAACTTGTGTTTTCAAATCCAAAAGTGTTTTTGGGGCATCCATTCATTTCTGAAAATCAAAACAGGGTTTTTTTGTTCATCCAAAAGGACATTTCACTATTGGTTCAGGGTGACAGAACTTTTGGGTGTGCAAACAAACATTTTGGATACACAAAAAAAAAAAAACATTTAGGATTCACGTACAAAAGTTTTAAAATTTTATAAATACATACACGTACGTAACTACTCATAATTACACAAAAATACATTTTTAAATCAACAATATTTGTTTGCAGTGTGGATGGTTTGGTACCCTATTTTTTGTTGTTTTCTGTAAAGTTGTGCTCTCAAACCTTTATCACCCAAGAAAGTGATTTGATTGCTTCCAAAGACATGGGGAGAAGGCAAAAAGAGGCTTGGCTCAAAAGTTAGCAAAACATAAGTAAAAAGTTATAGAAAATTACCTGAAAATAAGCAACAAAAAGTAACAAAAACATATACGGCCTAAAATGTGCTGAAAAAAATATTTTATATTTCTTTTTTTTTTTTTTTGCTGTAACAGTTTGAAATATAAAATTATTATTACTTGAAATATAGTCGTCTGTATATTTCCCCCTACGTTTGTTCTGATAATCCACTCTTTTTTACTAATTTTTTGGACTTTTTTGGACATTTCTTGCCAAGTTGGTCATTTCTGCTCCTGCCTTTGCCTTTGAAAAAAAAAATTGAAAAAAATAAAAACAATTTGCTCAGCCAGAAAGGGTCAAAATATGTGAAAAGTGCCTAAATGTGACAGAAGAAAACTGATGTCAGTCCAGATTTCAAAGGGTTAAGTGCATAAAGAAAGGTATCTCCATATTCAGGTAGTTGTATTTTATCACAAAGGAAATAAAAGGTTTTTGTACATATGAAGTACGTAATAAGCTCATACTATGTTTGACACTATACAGGCACTGTGCTGTGTTCTGCTCTTACTTGGACGGGTGCAGTTATGAGCCCGGGCGTCCCCGATGAAGCCCAGCGCACAAAGCTGGCACTGGGGCCCGCTGGTGTTGTTGATGCAGCGGAGGCAGTGGCCGGTGTCAGGGTGGCAGAGGGCGGGGTCCTGAGGGTCTGCATTCCCGCTGCACTCACACGGAGCACAAACCCCAGACACTTTGTAGAAGCCGGCGCTACACTTGTCACAGTGTGGGCCGCCGTACCGTGGAAGGCACTGGTCACACACTGGGGAGCCACTGGGATCTGCATAGGAACACACAAAGACACACATCACTGCCTGAACCATTACTAATGATGGAGCTACAAGGCCAGCAGAACCACCAGACCTCAGACAGTCTGAAAGGGACAGGTAATAATAAATATAACAACTTTATTTATATGGTATCTTTAAAAACAGAGTATATAAAGTTATAAAGTGCTTAGACATCAAGGCAAAGCAGAGGGAGGTTTTTTTTTTTTTTTCAGAGAAAACATGACCATAGCAAACAATACTGCCCAACTAAGACCTGACAACATTTAAAGCTGAATTAAACAAGACAGAAACAAATTACAAAACAAAAATAATAATCACAACCCACAGCAATAAGAGTTTATACAATTCAAAGGATATTAGTAGTAAACACAGAAATAATAGCACTAATAAAAGAATCAAATGAAATAATGAAATAAAATGCAATGAATTATTTGACTGCTGCAACTGGAATTTGGGTGTATTATAAACCCATGAGGGCTGGGCACATTGTGTGCATTACATGAAAATAAAAGAAATCAATGATATTATTTATCACAAATACAAACCATAAAATTACTTATTCCATTTTATAAAAGGCAGTTTAAATGTTCAATTCTATCATTTTGTCTGAACATGCATGCTATCTTGTTCCAGAAGCCCAGCGCTCACACTGACTGCACCACTAGGTGGCTCAAGATAACAGTATATTGATTTTGGAGTTAGCCATGATCTCTGGGTCTGTGCACAGTGCTGTTTTACTCCTGTCTCAGTGGACACACACACACTGCTGTTTTACCTCACCTTACCTAATACTCAGTGAGCAAGGCATTCACGCAGATAGAATTAGGGTTTTTTTAATGTGGGATCATAACTGCAACACTCAAGTATTATTTGAAAAGTGAGTAGACTAACAGATGGGTAGAAATTAAAGCACATATTCTACAAATTCCTTGGAACCTATCTTGGTCATCACACATCACCACCCAGGTTAAAAAGCACAGAAAA
The DNA here is from genome assembly GCF_026936395.1 of Plectropomus leopardus. Classification (NCBI taxonomy): domain Eukaryota; kingdom Metazoa; phylum Chordata; class Actinopteri; order Perciformes; family Serranidae; genus Plectropomus; species Plectropomus leopardus. The sequence continues at coordinate 37,172,257 of NC_142179.1, forward strand.
GGCTCTACTTCCTACGGAAACTTAGGAAGGCTAAATTTCAGAGCAAGATCCTGGTTAACTTCTACAGAGGAGCTATAGAAAGCATACTGACTGGAAACATCACAAACTGGCATGGTTCGTGCACGGCCCAGGACAGGAAGGCGCTGTATAATTTCTGTAGAAAGTAGTAGCTTTCATTTATTGCACATTTATATAGTACAGTATACTATATAGCCATACTTGCTTTAGAGATATTACATGCATGTATGCTACATGTAGGAAATGAGTTTTAAAATTCAGATTTTTTTCTCAACAGTAGATTTATTCCTTAGTTGAGATGTTATCTGTGGAGCTCTCTGTTGCTGGGATAAATGGTGCAGGACATGTTATGCTTGAGGGCAGAGAGGAGGCACTCAGCTTAGATAGAAATATGATATTTGTATTCATACTTTTAAATTTTTTTAAATCAAAAATTCATGTGTGAGAAACTTTGTACATGTATATTGGAAGTTAGAGAAAGGCTCATGGGAAAGGGGCAGGTTAGGGTGAAGGAACATAAAAAAGGTGTAGGTATATTTTTCTCGTTTCTTCTTGTATCTGTTATTGTCTTTGTCATGATAGACTGACTGTATCACATGATGAATTCATTTATCATTTATTTAAAATAAAAAATAAAAAATAGGTTGAAGAAAAAAAAAAAGTGACCCCCAACATTTGGTCTGCCCCAGTGTTGACACTATGGTTACGCCCTTGTAGGGAATATATTTCAAAAGAATGCTGTTTAATATTCATCCAGAAATCAATGATTTTATAATCAATGACAAGGAGCACCACTGGAGCTGATAAAGAGGCTTTTTTTTTTTTAGTACCTTGAATGTACTCATGCCTCAGTAAGGTTCTAGTTTTCAAGGGCTCAGATGAAGTTTGACTGATCTCAGTTCCTGGTGACAACCACCGTGCTTCATCAGCAACACATGCATGTAGTTTCTAAGGGTCAGCTTTCTCCTGCAACCTCCAGTTTGTTGTAACATGATGCCACAACGCCTCCTCGCCTGTCAAACAGGAACTACAGTAAAACTACACTACCGTCAGCAGCACTGTGCCCCCAAGGGGAAACCTCTTTTAGCTCAATCTTTATTACACAAGTAACAGGTCTCTACAAACTTGAGGTATGTAGAAATGTTTGGCAAACACCCAGTCATCAAAGGGTGGTAGGCAGTTTTAAGACGAAGGCAATCTGCAATTGATGTTGTAACTATTCTATCATCAGTTATATTGAATTCTAAATTCTAAGCTCTGATACCATTAATAACATCTCCTGTTTTGATTACAAATGTAGAATTTAAAAGTTTAAGTGAAAATGAAGGCATCCATCCAGATAAGAGACCAGATGCCTCTCTCCCCAGTCATGTCCTCAAGCATCTCCAGGGGGATCTCAAGGTGTTCCCAGGCCAGATGGGACATGTAATCCTCCCAGCATATTTCAGGTCTGCCCTGAGGTCCCCTCCCATTGGGACAGACCCAAAATACCTCCACGGGGTGGCGTTCCAGATGCCCAAACCACCTCAACTAACTCGAAAACTGCTTTCCAGCCAAGCAGCTAAACAAGACATAGACACCTCCCTTCACCTCGCTTAATTAGGGGAACTGTCGAGGCCCCCTCCTCGAGCCCTGCTTGAGAGAGAAGCCTGTCTGGAGTTAGCCCTAAAGGCCCAGACACACCAAACCAAAGCATTACATCACAGTGCCTGTGTCTTGGCCAAAAAGTTGCACATGAACACACTGCAAAAACTACAACTGACACCCAACCAACATATCTGCGCCTGCATGAGAGAAAATAACTCCACACCAACAGAGAGCAGTTGTCTGTAATTGTCATCCAAAAAGGGAAACCGGAAGACTGTCTTGATTCTAGTTCCAGTTAGCACATTAACTGACATTGTCACTGGAGACTGTGAAGGAGCTCATAAATGGGCCTGAAAACATTTTTTAAATTTGGCATCAGATCTAACAGGAACTGTTGGAAAACTGCCGCCCTCTGCTGCAGCCACCTGATCTCGTCCACTTTTCAGGCGAGGTTCAGTTCATCTCGAAGGAGCCTTGTGATTAGGCTTGGGTGGCATTATGGTATAACAGGGTATTTAGAAACCCCAAAGGTATGTTACCATTATAAATACAAGCATTCCTCTTTCTATTCAACTAATTGTATGTAGTGCACAACATGCACCACCAGAATTCAGTGTCCTGTCTCTACTGATTGAGCAGGCAGCTGAGCTGAAAGACGCAGTGACATCTAGGTATGGAGGGAGAAGTTACAGGACTGTAAACAGCCGGTGGCCAGTAGGCAGAGAGAGACGGTGGGGAGTAACAGCATGTTTTTGACATCTGACTTGGTGAATTAAGGACTTATTTTAATCAAACTGGAACTGGTGATTGTTGGAACAGTGGACTTACTAACTAGATTACTAGCAAGAGTAACCAAGAAAGTTTGAGTGAGTTTTATTTTGTTTCTGTTTGAATGAAGTGTGTCTTATAATGAGTTAACCAAGAGAAAGTTGAATACAAGAGGTGTAGAGTTTTTCTTCTTTGTTTAATATGAAAATAGGTTTGAGAATATTACTTTCAGTAACATTTTATGGGTTTCTATGGTGTATTTATTAGTCTGAAAAGCTGAAAGTGAGTTGCGCAATTAGCCCTGCACACTTATGCTGTTGCATGCTGTATACCCCGCTGAAATTTCAGGAAGGTATGAAGGTATACATACATACATACCGCCCAAGCCTACTGTGATTTCATTAATGACAGGCTCTGCTGTCTCCAATGCCAAATTAACATGCTGGGTGGGAAAAAAGCCAACGAGGGCTAACTGTGCAGAATACATAGCATTGACTAGGGCGACGGACACTCACCAACAGCCCAACATTGACCAACCGCAGACTGTCAGCTTGGTGTGTCAGGCCTTTAAAAAAAAAAAGAAGGTGGGACTACCTCAGTATGACAAGAATAAAACCAGTCCCTGTTATGTAGCATCATCTGCAGCTCTATACACTAACTGATGCTCTTCATTTAGACCCCCAGTCATCAGTGCACCACAGCTCTCAGTGTTGAATGATTTAGACACAGATAACTGCCCTCCAATGGCCTAGATGTTGCTCTCTATCTAGTGAGGTCATGTGACTGTGTTGTGTTCCAGCACAGTGCAGGCTGCTCCTGTTAAGCTTGATTTAACCTCTGCTGAGGGTTCAAAGGCAACCGGCCTGTTGGGTTATATAACCATGAGGAAACATGAGCCGTGCTGCACTGCACAGGCCAGAGGACCTGACCTGCCCGTTTATCATCGCCCTCCACTTTGCTGCCTATGGAGTCAAGCGAAAACACAAATTAAAAAAATTTAAAAATGAAGTGAAAAACACAAAAAGCGAATACAATACTTGATGAACCTCGGGCTACACTGAACAAGCTCAGCCATCCTATACCACTGAGTAAAGACACAATCATACACGGATGATTTAATATGTGTGACCCAAATTCTGAACTGGTGCAGAGCTCCTGTGTGTGTGTCAGTATGAGGGGTTATTCCTTTTCCTGCAACAGGCCTCATCAGCACATTTAGAAAGCATCTATCCTCCACTGTGAAGCCATGATACTGCACTATGGCATCCCTCTCATTTGTCACTGTTGCCAGGGCAACCTCTACTCAGAGGCTGCTTCTCTCCAGCTCGGGTGTTTAGTCTAAAACATCCTCCACAGCCACACACACTATTAACATAAGAGCAGCTCTCTGCGGACACCATCCTGAGCAGATCTCTAATAGCTCCTTCTGTGGCACAGCTCTATGTACAGTGTTCCTGTCGAAACACAGACCGTGATGCTGCCCATCCCCCCAGTCTGTTGCTGCCTGACTAGAGCTGAAATGGCCCAGCTGTGCTCGTTCTGTCCCAGCTCAGCTCAGCCTGGTTCGTGTCCCTTCCTCTCCCTCCCACGTTGCACAACCTCTGCTGCAGCCCCTGGCAGCAGCAAACACAACCTGACAGCCTAAGTGCATCTATACGTGTTGCCATGCAGGCGACGGGGGGGTTGTCAGGACGTGGCAACGCTGTGGATGATTGGTTCAGGAAGAGGAAGGGCAAGGTGATGAGGATAAGCTGAGGAGAGTGAAGGCAGTGATGCTACGCTGAATGGAATTCTCAATTGGCAGTTTGCACAAAGGCTTGAGGAGCTGTTTGACGTGGATAAGCTGTGATCTAAGCCACTGTGTCATGGTGTGATGTTAGAGCCAGACTAACTCACACCACCAAAGTCTGATGACACACACAAGATGGCATAACATGACTCCGGGCCATACTGTAATTAAGTTAATCCTATTTTGATCGATCACCCCATTAGCACAAATAAACCAAGTAACACAATATACATTTGTGTCACCTGGTTTCCTTTGGTGTCCTGTCTTCTTGCAAAACAGTATGAAAAGGTTTGGCCTAAAGCTGAAACAATAACTAGTTAGTCAACAGGTAAATGACTGGCAACTCTCTTGATAATAAAAAAAAAGCCAAACATTTTATTTTTTCATCTTTTCAAATGTGAGAATTTGCTGCGTTTCTCAGTTTAATATCACCAGCCACATTCACCCATTCACACATACATTCACACACACATTGAACACACTTGTGGCCGAGGCTACCATACAAGGTGCCACCTGCTACTCAGTTTTAAAGCTCACGGTTCAGTAGTAAAAGAATACTTCAACATGTGAACTTGGAGAAACCAGGGATTTAACCACCAACCTTCTGATCAACAGAGGACCTGCTCCACCTCTCATTGCATGAGAATTAGGTAATAGTTTTTGATATTTTATGGGCTTATCTACAGTGTAAAACTGCATGAGATAAATGGTGTCACACCAGATATGGCCTGATTCTGAGGTATATGTAACCAAAACATGCATTTTTGTAACACTAGCCCTGTAAAATCCTAATAAATGTCCTTTTTTAAAATAAAACTGTAAATTTTAGATTGGCCTTTTGTTGTGACTGTCCAAAGACACATCTCAAGGTGTAGTAATAATTCTGTTTCAGCATCTTGATATGCCACACAAGTGGATGGATAATCCTACAACAAGAGAAGTGCTAACAAATTTGTGACCAAAGTTTGAGAGAAACACATGTATTGAATGCATAAAAAACAAAAGTGTGGCGTTTAAATTTCTGTTCAATGTATTATGTCTATAAAAAGGTAGAATGATAATGAAAATAAGCAGTGGTTTCGGCGGCAGCGTGGCCCATATAATATGGGAGTAATAAGAAATCTTAATGAACTTAACTGGGTTACTAGTTCTGACATTCACATTAAACAGGTTACGTGATAACTGGGCTATCCTTGGGTATAGACATGTAATTGGTGTGTAAATATGATCTGAGGCTGGTGGCTTTACAGAAACCACAATGACAAGCAGTCCAGTAAATGAGTTATGTGCAGAGGGGTTGGGAGCTGGAGGTTTAGGGAACATGGTGAACGGAGAGATAAGATCTGAAAAATGCTGCCTGCTCTGATGCATTCTAGTGAATGTTACAGCATGCCAGAGGCAGGCGGTAACATGACTTGATGACTCCACCCTACCTAACACAGCACACGAGGGTGGATGGTCTACCAATTTGGGGAAAGTTTTCTTGACTCACATTAAGCTGTTTTAAATGACATTTCAGGCAGAACTGGAGGGGTTTAGGAATATGACAACTGGAGTTCAACCCAGATCTGAACCCTACAGAGACCTTTGGGTGAGTTGTGTAAGTAGAGCAGCCGCAGCCTGGAGGTGACAGAAAAGGGTCATACGGGAAGGTCAACAATAATTCCAGACTTTCTGGAAATAGAGACTGAAAGCACTCTAGTTTTACAGACCTGGAATTACCACAACAAAAATATTACTTGGTAAATGAACAGAGAAACTTTAAAGAGGACCTATTATGCCGATTTTCAGGTTCTTATTTGTATTCAAGGTTTATAATAGCATATGTTTACATGCTTTGGCCAAAAAAAAAATAAATCTTTATTAAACTCATACTGTCTGAACACCTGTATTCACCCTCTGTCTGAGATGCTGAGGTCCCTCTCCTTAAAAAGCCCAGTCTGCTCTGATTGATCAGTTGGTACATATACATGATGTTAGAAAAAGATGAATTATTGTGTTAGTCTGTATCAGATTCGGCTGTAAAATACAAATATTCAACGATTTTTTTTTTTTCAGTTAAAGTTTTAAAGTTTGAACAGGCTTTGCAGGATGTTCAGTGTAGCATGGTCAAGAGCACTCATTTCACAGCAAAATCTGGGGACCAAAACGCACACAGCACAGCATGCTGACTAGCACAATAAATAAATAAATAAATAAATAAATAAATAAATATCAGTTGACTGAGGGGTCTCCAACTGATCATTTGAATCTTTGAAGCTGAACACAGAGACTTAAAAAAATGCCTTTCTCTCTGGTGGGGTGTTCAGAATGGGATGAAAGCTTTATTTTTTTCTTCTGCATATGTTTACCTCATTATTTGAAAATCTTGCAATGTTTAATATGAATATCCCTCAATGTAACACTAAATATAAGACATGAAACACAGTAAAGCATAGTAGATCCTCTTTAAACAAACATTTAATGGTTTGTGTAGAAGGAGCTGTATGTAGCATGAGAGACAAAGCCCTGGGCATAAAACATGTTGTCTCTATGCAGTGTGAGGTGAGAGCACAGCAGCAATCAGAGCCAGCCTAGATGTACTTTATCTGCCTTTTTGGAAACACATGCAACAGACTGTGAAAGTCAAAGTGAGTTTGGTCACATTAAGGGATAGCGTGCAGAATCAGTCAGTGCAGAATCAATGCAGATCGTGAGGCAGATATGTAAATGCACCTCTTTCCATGACTAAATGAAGAGAGACTGGAACTAATGGCTGAATTTTGGAGACGATTTTGCCTGCAGTGCCACCCCACTAGAGATGTGTTGATTAATGAACTATTCATGTTGATAAAAGTGAGAAAGGCCATTCAGTTCACTAATGGAACTGAATTTAGACTTTGGTTTTGTTCACTGTCCGCCGTGGGATTGAGTTGGGCCTTCAGTGCTGACTCTGAACAAATGAGTTTAACCAAACCACCACTGACACAAAGTCTTACGACTCTGACTATAAGACTATGGACTTACACACATTAAAGGAAAAGTTCAAGATCAACTGAAATGCACTCATTATCTTCCAGGCAGGGAGTTTGATGAAAACATTGACGCTGGATTCACAGTCTTCTGTTCAATAAAACTACAGCAAGCAACTTATCTGAGCACAAATACTGAAAGTGGAGAAACAGCTGGCCTGGGTCTGGCCAGTGATAACAAAATCCACCTACCAGCACCTTAAAAGCTCACTAATTAACACTTGTTTGTTTAATCCACACAAAACCGCAGTGAATAAACACTTATTTGTTGTTATACAGTAAATTTTGTGCCAATGGATTCTTGGCTGAGACTGACTTCATCCACTTTCTGCTGATTGCCTGGCAACTGTCAGAATGTCAACTATTATTTTTATCATTTAATGTTTTCAATGTCTACTAAAATTTATAGAATACAAGCACTCATAGAAGATTTAATTCATTTAATATGTGTAAAAATGAACAAACATGGACGTGTTTCAGCTCAAAAGCCATCATCTGCAATTCCAAGCTGTTTTTCTTCCTTTTTTTCTGATCTTCCACACAACCGTGGAAGGACCTGGAGGACCTTTTTTCACATTGTCTAAGATTTTTAGAGTTGTGCGCACAGCTGTTTTTCAAAATTCAATTTCTACAAAGCACTTAAAGGGACAGTTCACCCAAAATGAAAATTCTATCATTTTCTTCTCACCCTCTGCTGATGGAAAATTCGGTTAATTTTTTTAGTCTACAAAACACAGCTGGAGGTTCACGGGGAAAAGGTGTTGCGCTTATCTCCCAAACAATTGAAGCAAATGGTGACCAGGATTCAAAAGTAAAAAAAAACAAACATAAAACAACAAAATGTCTCCATACTGCTCATCCGAAGCAATCCAAGTTTCCCTGACCTTGTTTTGAAAAATGTCACTTGTGCCATGTTTTTAGTCTTTTTGTAGCCTGTAGCTTCTTGTATGGGAGCCACAGGCCGAATAAATATTATAATTACTACTTTGAATGGGGTTGTATGATTTGAGGATTACATTTAATTGTATTTTTTTTCTTAATACAAAAATTGACAATTGAAATATCTAACATTTTATGCCATATACTGCCTCACAGAGAGTACTGTTTTTTCATTTCGTGGCTATCCACTAATTGTCTGTTGCTTGTCCACATGTAGTGATCATCTAATTATGTGTGTCAGACTGACCGCTTGTATTATGCTGTCACATAAACAAACACAACAGGTGCGACATGTTGGCTTCTCTCTTTTATATCTCATCTTCCTTTAACTGCACCTCTCATCACTTTGTACCTGGCCAAAAGTAGATGTCATGATGTCTCGATGAGATATTGGCAGCACTGCTACAGTGATGTTTAACAGTGGAAAATGTTTTCTAAGATGTCAATCATCAGGTTGTGTGTGGTTGTGAGCAGCAGGGACTGACCGGTGTGACAGCTGCCGGTGGAGGAGGAGTTGGAGCAGGGGCACGGTGCACAGGCCTCGGTCAGGGCAGTCTCAGGGCTGCGGTAGAAGCCGGGCTTACACTCCTCACAGTTGGATCCCTGGGTGTTGCCCTCACAGTTCAGACACACTCCTGGAGGACAGAACAAAGGTCAGGTGATTAGAGAGGCATTTCCTGGAACTGTGCGCTTCAATCAACACAAACAGAGTTACGCTGGTTACATAACTCTCTTCTTTTCTGTTTTTAAAAAGTTAATCTCAGGTTGATCACTGCAAATCATTCTAGCTGTATGGATTTTAAATTTTTTCGACAGGTGCTGTTTATAGCTTTTAATTTGGGATGATATTAATTAAGTGAATTTCACCATTTCATACCAAAAATATAACAAAAGTTCACTGTTTCACAAGAGCTGCAGTAACCCTTAAGGACTGTTTGGCACATTGCACACGCTTTTCATTCTTCATTTTTTGATCAGTTGTATGACCATGCATATGGCATACATTTTGGGAAGATTTTGTATTTTTGTTGTGTGAGCATTTGACACCGCACAAAAAATAATAATGTACAGAAATCAATGTTGCTGCTTATCATTGACATATCCTAGACTGACAATTTTAAAGAAAAACTACTTAGCACTTTGTATATTGAAAATAATTTATTTCTTGTGTTGTTGTTTTTTCATCTAAAAACATAGTGGCACCATGACAAAAACCTGGCATTTAAAAGGTTCAAATTTTCTTGATTCTAAAAACCACATTTTGTGCACAGTGCGATACGAATGAGTGTAATATTAAAGCGGGCCCTAAGGGTTAATAGCATGGTATAAAATCTTCTATGTAACATGGCATTCATCACCTTCACCTCATCAGGGTTTTTGTAGATAGCTACATATTGCTGTTTTATCAATTTCATGACACAGCAACATTTTCAAGACACGGGTTTTCAGAGAAAGCATTGATAAAGTACAAAGAAACATCTGATCATGTGCTCAACCTAATCACATTATATGTCCAACTCATGATTAAATGCTCATGATTTCCTGTTTATTTATTCTTCAGGAAATTAAATAAAGGGTATAATAATGACTACATACTTCACTTGCTTATTATCATAAAACGTTTTATATAACCAAGGAATAATGTGGGGACTCTTGCAAAGAGAGGACACAGTACAGCAGAATAAATAAAGAGAGGAGACATACAAAAAATGTAGCCAAGTCAGAGGCTTGATGAGTTCAGAGAGAGAAAAGAAAGTAAATGCTATTAACATTAATGTGTATACACATTTATCAATCTATCAAATATGAAATTATGATGAAGTGGTTATTGTGTTTTCCATAAAAATGGCAGCATTAATCAGTTATAAAAGCTGTTTAAATGAAAATTATTTAAAATCACATTTTGTTTCCCTGATGGAGAGGTGATGTCATAATAATGTTGTATTTACTTTTTCCATTGACTTGACTTTGGTTGATGTTTAATTTCAGGTCTGCAAACTGCCGCTGCAAACATTGTTTTTGAAAGTCCACGTTAGCACAGTCACAGCCAAATTTTTTAATTACCTCGCAGGACTGGCTTGTGATAATATTGTTTATTGGAATAATGTTAAACTTAAATATTTCTGCTTAATACAAAAATTGACAATTCAAATATCTAACATTTTATGCCATATACTGCCTCACAGAGAGTACTGTGTTTTTTCATTTCGTGGCTATCTACTAATTGTCTGTTGCTTGTCCACATGTAGTGATCATCTAATTATGTGTGTCAGACTGACCGCTTGTATTATGCTGTCACATAAACAAACACAACAGGTGCGACATGTTGGCTTCTCTCTTTTATATCTCATCTTCCTCTGACTGCACCTCAGTCACAGCCAAACTTTTTAATTACCTCGCAGGACTAGCCTGTGATAATATTGTTTATTGGAATAATTTTAAAGTTAAATATTGTTGCTGTCCTAGGTCCACAATGGTGGAGAGCAAGCTCCCCATTGAGATCAGGACCAGTGATGCCCTTAAAAAGGTGGGGTTGCAATAACTCTCACCTCAAGTTATCTGAATGAAAATGTGTTCCATGTAGACTTAGGTGGTATCTATTTAGTCACATCTTTACACCTTAGTGAAATTTCCCAGGGGTATATGGTGTACAATGTAAGCAGTGTGCAGCGATACCTAACCCCCATAACACCCCCTCTCTCCTACTGGCGTGTTCCGCAAGATCTCTTAGATTTTCTAATGAAACAAACAATAAATAAACAATTAAAAGTTAGGCATATTTTATATTTGCAATTTCACTTTGCACATTTTTTATTTATTTATTTATTTTTTGGGGGCTTTATTGCATGTAATCAACAGTACAGTTTGAGTGTGAAAGGGGGAGAGCGAGAGAGAGCGACATGCAGCAAAGTGCCGAGGCCGACACTGAACCGCAGTGGTGAGGATACAACCTCTGTATTTGGTGTGCCGCTCTACCCACTGAGCCACCAGACACCCCAATTTGCACAATTTGAGAGTTAATGAAAACTAATCTGCTCAGACTGCACCTTGACCCATGAAGAAGAATGAACTCTTTCTCCGTCTCTTATTTCTTCCAGCACTTTAAGGAGTTGAGCATATTTGATGAAGCTGATGTACCTGCATGATTCTTGCAATTTTTGGGTTGTACCCACATGGTTGAATGCACTTATAATAAGCTGCTTTGGATCAAAATTATGTAACACAAGACTGATTTTAAGTCTAAGTCAGGAGTTTTTCTTTCATTGCTTACATAAAACACTTCATATTCTAACAACAAAGTCATGAATTGTTATCATTGTAAATATGTTCCCACTGCTGTGTTGTTTGTAGTTGAGCTTCTGTCTGTGGTGCCTCCATGATCACAGACTGAGGTTATATAGACGTGACTAAACCTGTCCACACGCTGCCAAGTACATCTTTATATTTTACAGTGGTTTCAGCCACAAGCCATGGAAGAGTCTGCAAACATACGTCAGCCCAGTGTCAACACAACAGTTACTCATCAGCTCACTGGCCGTCACTGCAGTGAACCCCACACTGCATATTACAGGACCCACTGCTGGCTAAAGAGGGGTTGGCCTGGTTCCCTGAACCAAATTATGGACCAGGGATGAGAAATACCAAATGTTATTGTTGATAAATTATGGCTTTTATGAGTAAAACAAGACAAAATTAACCCTTTAATGCTTGGATTGACATCAGTTTTGCTTTTTCCTGGGTTAATTAGATATGATCAAAAAACAAGGGAAAAATGTCCACAAAACAATATTCATAATTCTATTCACCCTTTGAAACCTGAGCCACTTCAGAAAAAATTGCAAGAAATTAGTAAAACGTTAAAAAAAAAAAAAAACAGAAAATAAGAAGATGAAAAAAAAGAAAGGGAAAGTTAAAAAAGAGAGTTCTAAGAAAATGGTTTTTTTTTCTGACATAATTTTGAAAAAGAACCTATTTTCCCAGGTTTCAAAGGTCAGATAGCTTGCGAAAGGAATCTGAATGCAGCACAAGAAAACTGATGTCGATCCAGGTATTAAAGGGTTAATTATATATTTAAAATTAGGCTGGAAAAAACAAGTTTTTTTAACACTTTCTTGGGGTCATTTTTTTGGGGGGGGGGTTGTTTTTTTTTTGTTTTTTTTTACATTTTCTTAGACCATTTTTTGTGTAGTTGCTCATCACCCTCTTAATGTAAGATTTAGAAGATGTAGAATGAAATTTAAGACCAATTTTTCCAAAGCCAAAATTGAAAAACATGATCCAAAACCAATTATTTAGGAACATCTTTGCTCCAATGTTTATTGTCACACAAAACAAATAAGAGGTGCTAGTTGGGGAGTATTCTTGGTGTTGTTGGTTCAGCTGTTATGATTTGTGTGGCTTTAATGTGTGAAACATTTAATTAGTTATTTTTTAAAGATGTTACTATTTATTTTTAAATCTTACAATGTAATTAAATCCCTTTTCTCATGTCTAAGCACCTTAAGACTTTTATAGGACTGATTTAAGACATTTTAATCCCAATTAAGGCCTTATTTTTATATTGATGAGTTGAAGACTTTAAGGATCTGTGGGAATCCTACAATTTTATAGAGCAGGTGCACTGTGGTTTAGAGATGAATATTAAACCATATAAGTTGTGTTTTTGTGAACTACGTTCTTTATCCCTTAGGGCCCACTGTGATATGACAAACCTTCAAATCACTCTGCACACAAAATACACTTTTCAAAACACAAAAAAACAAATTATTTTCAATATACTACATGCTAAGTAGATTTTCATTTGCTGCTGACAGTCTGGGATATGTCAGTGATTAGCAGCAACATTGATTGTGACAGTGCACCCAGTGGAAATAGCATGTAATTTCTTCATATGCCAAATATGTTAAAAATGACGTCATTGGGTGGAAAATAGTCAAAATGACAAAGTCCAAGGCAAAAGCCCAGAATTACACCCAGAAATAATACAACTCATGTTTTTTCTGCTTTGATGGCTGTGGGATCAACTTTGTCAGTTTCGAATGGGTTTCAATGGAGCTTTTTTTGTCTAACAGTCTGAATGTAACAATTTAGTTCACACAGTGTATTTTAGACTTATTGTAGGATCTGAGCTGGAAATTCACTGATTACACTCAAATGCTTTATCTTGCTGCAATGTATGCCATGTGCATAAACACAACCAAAATAACTAAAAAACAAAAATGAAAAGTGCGTAAAATTCAAACAGTCCCTAATGGTTATTATAAAGTAAAACTACTTTTTCCTGTGTTCTTTGTATTCAGCCTTTAGCTATTTGAGTTGAGCACAATGTCTCAGTGTGGGGACACGCTGTCCTGTTTGAAATGACGAGTCCTTGTCATGTTTATCTAAGGTCTACAGTGTTTGGGATACTGTATAATTTGCACAATGCGTTGTTGTGTAAGTGGCCCAGGGAGAGGCCAGGGTCACTCTTTATAGGGAGCTGTCAGACCTGAGCTATGTTAATCCACAGCAGTGTGCACGCTGAGCCCAGGCAAGACGGCAGCACTCCATCTGGCCCTGCATTTTAATGGCAAGACATGTGGCTTCTACAACACCCTGTCCCCCCTGCTGCCTGCCTGTCACAGCCTGACTGCTGAGAGTGGAGCAGAAATCCTCCTCTACATCTGATCATGCAAACAGGGAAGGAGAAATCCACCTTAAATCAGACTGAAAACTGGCTTCAATATTTTACACTTGTTTTACTTCTGATGCAGCACATTTCCTGGTCTCCTCAAGCTCCTTCTCACCAACTGAATATTACACTCATATTGTGGTTCTGCAGCAAATATTTACTCGAGACAAACTGGAGGCTTTGTGTACTGCCAAAGTCTGTAAAGTAAACCCAGCAGATTATCTTTAGTACCAAGGTGTTAACATGCACCGAGCTCAAGGGAGAAATTTATGGGGGACTTAATGAGCATTTCAGGGGCAGAGACTGGACTGTTAAGCTTCAGCTTTCTTATGCAGAGTCCGTTTGCAAAGAACTGCATGCTGAAAGGACACAGCTGCTGCTTTCATTACCAACACCAGCAGATCAGCTTTGTCATTGTTCAGGTCTTAGAGGGGGAAATATGACTGACTAAGAAATTACACCGATTTCTGGTGTTTGAAAGGCACAGATTTAGTCATATAATTGTGTCACAATAAAGACTCTAAAGAGAAAATTAAATCGGCAATTACATTCATTGGATGCATTAGTAACCCTTTGAAATCTTTCTTTCAAAAACATAGGAGGAGGGCAACAAGCAACTTTACAAGACATAACCAAAAATTGGTGGGAAGCTACCAAAAATTGGTGGGAAGCTACAAGGAAATTTCCTGTAAATAACCAAAACAAAGTAAAAAAATAAGAAAACTATATTTAAAATAATCCTAATTTTATATTTTAAATTTTGTTATACTAAAAAAATATATAAGAAAATGTATAAAAACACCCCCCAAAAAAACCCAACATAACAAGCAAGTTGGTAAGCATGTCCCACAAACTGCAACATTAAGTAAAAGGTGATAGGGAAATTATCTTAATATTAGCTGTGGATAGTTAAATATGAACAAAAAACAAGGGAAAAATGTCCAGAAAACCATATTATTCACGATTTGAAAGCTGAACAAACTAGCTTTATTCCTTTATTTAGCAACGTTACAAAAAAAATGGCCAAAAAACTAGTAAGAAATGAGTAAAAAGTTACAAGAAACTTACTGGAAAGTAAAGAGGAAAAATACAGTAAAGTAAAAAACAAACAAAAAAGGCAGTGCTTAAAAAATGAATATATTTTTTCTCTCACATAATTTCAAACATATAATTTAGAGAATTATAAATATAGTTTTCTGGACATTTTCCCTTAGAGGGAAAGAGAGAGAGAGAGGCGTCTCTCTCTCTTGATCTGCTTCTATACTCTTTGTGTCCTAATGAGTACACACAGTGTGTAGTTTGAGCGACAGTCCTAGAGCCAGTGAATCTGCCAGACGACATGATATTTACTGGCAAATAAGCAGGGAGATCTGGATGCTGGTTAGATGGGCAGAAGTTTACCATAGCCCATTTACACATACTACCCACACTGCAACACCAGCATATTCTAACAGTAATGTTAAGTTTTCTGAAAAATACAGTAAAACACTGTAAATATTTATGCTTTTTGGAGCCAATATTACGCAGTAAACCTCACAATCTACTGTAGAATCATTTCAGTCATTTTATGGGAAAAGTTGTTACAGTGAAACTGCTGTATAAATACTGCCTAATCCTGAAAGTAATGTGCAACTTTTCCAAAAAACAGTAAAACACCTTGAATTTTGATGCATTTCGGAGCCGATACTACACTGTAAACTCACAGACTGTCACATTTTACTGCTGAATACTTTAATCAAATGAATAGTCATGTAAAGCTGAGGTACGTCACGGGGGATGACACGAAGCATTGGGCCACAAGCCAGAATCAAATCTGGGCTGCTAAAGACTCAGCCTACATGGGGCGGACGCTCTACTCACTGAGCTAGAGGCCGCCAGAAATTTTATGCAAACAATTATTACAGAGAAATTGCTATAAAAACACAACCAGATTCTAACAGAAATGTTTTGGGTTTTTTTTCCAAAATACAGCAAAACACTGTAAATGTGATTTTTTTTAAGCCAACATTACACTGTAAACCTCACATTGTACTGTGGAACAATGTAATAAATTTAACAGCAATATACTGTTGAAGTAATTTACGGAAGTGACACTAAAATAACAGTAGGATGCTGTTAACAACAGCTGCCAGTAATTTACCAGAATTTTACAGGAAAATGTGTTATCCTGTATGATACAACGCTAGTTAGAAATCACAAAGTATCCCTTTTAGAGAAAACAGCAGCCAGTCTGTGAGATTAGCACAAAATTACTGAGCATGAGTCTACCACTATCACTCCCAGTGTCCTCAGCACTCACCGGACTGTGGATGGCAGTAGCTGGTGTGGTTCTGACACTGGCAGGGCCGGCAGCCGGTGCTGCTAAAGTGGAAGAAACCCGGGTGGCATTCATCACACTTTGGTCCATACACTCCCGTCTTGCACACACATATCCCTGAGCTGGAAAGGGCAGAAGAAGAGTTCCAAATTAACAGCGGACAAACTAATAGCGGACAATATACAATTCCTGACAATATTTTTTTTCATGCAACAAAACACAGAGCCAGAGATATGACAGGAGCTGTGTGCGTGTATGTATGTGTATGTGTGTGTGTGTGTGTGTGTGTGTGTGTGTGTGTGTTTTCTGGATCGCAGTCATGGCAGCTGATGTCCAGACTGTTGAGGTGACTCCGCACTTGACTTCCTGCAGGTTCTCCCATTCACCCATCTGCCTTCTACAACTCAGGTCCAGGTATGCTGCATGTAGGAAGCACCCGGCATCATTTCCAGTTCACAGCTATCTCAACAGCTTTGGCATGTTAGCATCCAGCACCACACTGCATTTCCCCGTTGTGTTTCTTTAAACCAGAGCGAATTGGTTTGATTTCTCTCAAAAACATTATAAGAAGTCAATGAGCATTGAAAGAATAAATTACCTAAATATTAGCAAGTAATTAGTAAAAAGTACAAGAAAATTACCTAAAAATATGAAAAATTTCCCTAACTTTTCTCTTTTTTCCTAGTATCTTTTTTAAAAGTATTTTCCTAAATCTACTACTATTTGTAGAACATTTCTTACCAAGTTGCTCATAGCTTTCTTCCCATGTTTTTAAAAGAAGTCACACCAATTTTATTATGGTTCAACTGTTGAATATTTGTATGGCCCCTGAAAGTAGCACAAGAAAACCACTATTATTAATCTAGATGCTAGTCTAGCCTAGTTTGGAGATATTTACCTCAAACCACACTGTGCACAGTTTTTATTTCAAGTGCTTTCTACAGAGGAAATATAGTCTGTTATAAACCAAAAAGAATTGAAGTCACAGTTCAGTCCTGCTGCTGAAAGGGCATAAACGCATCACTAGATGAGTTTCGATTACACATTTGCACAAAACTTAAGTGATATTTTGAAAATGTCGATAAAAAACAATGGTGAAATGACTGTGTTTTTCCACCGAGTGATGTTCTGTGACTGCTCCTCTGGTGATAACATTCCAAGAAGCATGGTGATGGATGTTCAAAACATTAGCAGCTTTATTTCTATTGCAGCCACTGCACTAGCCGTCATTATTTCCAATCCTAGGGCACATAGGCGTGTTATGGAGCCATAATGAAAAGGCGAGCCCCTTATACGTGGGAGCGGCCACGCTTGTGGACTTCTCGGAAGTGATAGTCCACAATTTCACAGAGGAATTGCAGATTCAAAACTTCCGGTTGAAAAATTACATGATGAAAGAAAACCTCTCGCAGCTCCTGCTGCATAATGCCCCAAGGGACCCAGCTCCTACCGACAAGCACATAGCCATGGCATCATGTGACCTGCGAAATGTGGCTTTTTCGAATTGCCTGAAATACCACCTCATGCTATCGTAAAAATTTTTTTGTGATGATGTTTGGGAGCTTTCATTAGGTGCATTTTATATTCACATGTTTAATTTGTGCAGTTTAAGGGTTAATGGAAAGTCGCTTTCTCTCTCCAAAAAGCATACCTGACATTTACTCCTCCCAAATGTACCTATGGATGTAAGCAATCTGTGGATTTGCTTCTATAGCAATAGCAGCAGAATGACACTGAAAACACTCTGAAATCATCCATCTGTCTCCGTGTCACAGGAAGGCGACAGCAAGAAAGCTGCTCCACTGATTCTAATTAGCAGCTCCACTGATTTCAACACACAGTCGAACAAAAGGTGTAGAGCGCTGTCGTAGCATTCATCTGATCAGTGCAACCACGGAGTGATCTGTATGGGTGAGGGAGCTGAGTGCCCTGAGGACGGCTAAATGTTTATCTTGCTTTACTGTCACACCGTCATGTGTTTGTGTTGGTTTATGGATCGTTGCCTATTCACCCAAATTGTTATTGTTGTAACTAAACTCAGTCAGATACACTGTCAGATACCACACAGCTTCAGGTGCATTCTTAGCTAGCAGGGAACTTTCCCACAACATTACCCTATGTTACCTACAAGGTGCTATAATGTTTTAAAGAAAACATTTTAATCTAATGTTCAAAGAACATTTTAAGGATGTTTATCATTTCAAATAATGTTGCTGACTAAGACATAATGTTTTAACTGCAACATTCTGAGGATGTTATGGTGATGTTGAGAGGTGACAGATCATAGTATGTTCTTTTTTTATGAAACGTTTCCACAGAATAACATGAGAACAAAGGAAGAACATTTTCAAAGCTACATTCAGAACATGTTACTGAGGACTGAGATTACAGAGCATCTTTTAAATGAAAATGTAATGTGATATGTTAACAATAAAACATTGTTTTTAACATTTTTTTTATGTTTATAGAATGTTACCCTAACTTTAAGAAAAATGTTCTGGGAACTAAAATAAACTTGTCACTGAAAACAATACTAAAGCATTGTATTGGATCGCATTGTACCATTCTCAGAACGTTTTTAGAACCAAAACTGCTAGCTGACATACCACCCATAAAAAACATATGATATGAAAGACTTGAATTAAGATGAAAGTACAACCCCAATTCCCAAAAAAACTTACATAGAAACCGACTGCAATTATTTGTTAATACTTTTCGCCCTATATTCAACCTATATTCAATTAAATAAAACACAGGGACAAGATATTAAACTTCCCAAAAAAGTTGGGACTGTAGCGTGTTTACTGCTGTGTGGCATCACTTTTTCTTTTCAAAACACTCAGTAAGTATTTGGGAACTGAGGACATTAATTGTTAAAGTTTTGAAAGTTAACTTCTTCACAATTCTTGCTTGACATTCTGCATCAGTTGCTCAACAGTGCAGGGTCTTCATTGTCATATTTTGTGCTTCATAATTCTCCACATATTTCAATAGGAGACAGGTCTGGACTGCAGGCAGGACAGACATTTTGGGTTAAGAAACGTTGTTCTCACTCTGTTGGAACATTTGCATGCACAGTTTTTCACAATGTGGTGAACATCATGCCGTCCTTGCTTTTGAATGTCTGGGCCTTTGGAAGATGCCCCTTTCATACCTATTAATGATGCAATTCTCTGTTACAAATTAACCAGTTAACCTGGGGAATGTTCCAGGTGTTTTTTAATTAGTTTATTAGTTTTAACATTACATGTCTTTTATTTTCACTGTATTCATTTGCATAAAGATCAAAAAAGATTTGCAAATAATTTATTTAAATAAATAATAAATTTTACAAAACGTTATGACTTTTTTGGAACTGGAGTTACATTCATTTATTAAGTAGGCTACCTAATTTCAATGACTTGAATGTGTTTGCGTTGCCTTTTGTGCAAACAAAAGCCTCCAACAAATTGCAAACACCGATATGTGACCATATAACAATTATATTAGTCATTATTTATGATTGGGAAAACTGAGAGGATGAGTGGGATGAGATGGTAGTTTCTGCAAAGGGATAGAAGTAGAGCTAGACTAATAAATTGGTCAGTCAATATATCTGCCAAAATGATGATAACCCGTGATACTGGGTTGGTCGGTATTGATGTACATGTAGTGTTTCCCACACATTCATTTATTTGTGGTAGCGCGCCACGAATAAAACATCTGCTGCCACAAAAAGAATTTCTGTTTTTTTTGGAGGTGGACCATTTCGCTTCATCTGCTCCTCCCTTCCAACCATCTGATCACGTCTATTGCACTGAGGAGGGATGCCTCCTCAGTTGCACTTCCTGAGGTTTTTTACCATTTTTTTCCCCCCGTTACAGGGTTTTTTTAGGGAGGAGTTTTTCTTTAGATGATGGAGGGTTGTGGTGTGTGTCTTATTTTAGTTGGGGCTGGTTTTATTGTATGAGACATTTTGTGTTATAGTTTTGTTTTTATGAAAAGTGCTATACAAAGGAAACCTTGTTGGTTGATTCGTTGGAGAACTGATGAATGTCGTGTATTTATTTATTCCTAAAATATTATCTGCCTAAATTAGTTACAATCCCAAATTCTGATAACAGTATCTCTTCCGAAAATCCAATATTAGTCAGGCTATAAAACAGAACTATGTACTAGAAGTCTGAGTATTGAGCATAAAAAGCTTTCATTTGCTTCATGTTTTCGATGTAACAGTATAATTTCTCTGAGTTGAGGGAACCTCCTCCTCCTCCTCCTCCTCCTGCCTCCAATAATGCTCCAGTAAAGTTAAATCAGTCAGCAATAACACACACACAAATAACTTATTTCATTTGTTAATGTATGTTTCGAAGGTTGGCTGTGCACTCTCAACATGCAGTGCATCTAACTGTTAAATACAGCAGAGGCATACTCATTTAAACATGAGGGAACAGAGCAGCAGGGAGAGAGAAAATCATCCCACCCACACTCAAGGTAATTTCCTCGGCAAAGTACGATGCTAAGTCAAGCCTGATCAGGCTTTAAACCCAGACAATGGACTCCAAAACATAATCTGGGGACAATAACTTCAAAACAATTGAAGTAAATCAAGAGTGACTGGGAGCACTTTCCATCAGCGTGTGCGTGGGTCTTCATACAAGCTGGGCTTTGTTAAAACAACTGCATTTAATGCAAATGAGGAGGCCCACAGCGATGCTTAGTGGGGCGTGGGCCCTGCTGAGGACAAGGCTGGGAGATCAACAGTCCTCATTCTTCCAGCTAACATACACACACACAACAACAACAACAAACATATTCGCATGCAGCATCATGACCCTGATGCAACACAGATAATGTCCAACTGTTACAGAGAAAGTGAGCAAAAACTCCAATTACTCCCCATAAAGTGCTTCATTTCAACCTACTAGCCCATATATTTGGGACAGACGTGTGATGAAAACAACTATTCAATAGCCCCATAACAGTCAAGTCAGGTAAAATTCAATAATGTGCAACTGCAGATAAATGCATCCTCAAAAGTCAGTATTTCGCAGCTCACGTCTTGAGATCAGGGATAAACTTATATCAGTAGATATCAGATTTTTTTCAGCCCAGTTACTGCAAGAAAATGTTGGCAGTGTATGTCTTTAAACCATGATTATGTTACATTTGCACATTTCATACGTATCATACCAGCCTTTGACACTGAGGAGAGACACCTGACAAGCTGCAGACCAATGTTCAATACCAACAAACAACAAATCCGCTCGTGATTTAGCGAGTCATTGCTGTTTCCAGCTGCTTTTTAGCCACCAGACGTGGATGTTTAGTAGCGCCCTGTCTATAGGGGGGTTTTAATTACAGATTTGCACAAAACCAGTATTTTCAAACTGTTTTACTAAAACACAATTGTGCGATGACTGTGTTTTCTACTAAGTGATATAATGCGACTTCTCCTCTGGCGATAACATTCTAAGAAACATGGTGATGGATGTTCTAAACATTAGCAGCTTTATTTCTATTGCAGCCACTGCACTAGCTGTCAGTATTTCCAATCCAAGGCCACGTAGGCGTATTATGGAGCCATAATCGAACCCCTCTATACAGCATAGAGGCATAATCTGTTTCTGCAAACCAGGAGCATGCCAACCACCTGCTACTGAATGTAATATGCTGACTATCCATCCACTTCAAAAATCCCAAACTAACACTTCATGCTGTGATTAATCCTTTAGCGGTCAGGAAGGATTTTAAATAACTTTAATATACTGTAAAACTTAAATATTAGCTTAGTCCCAATTAAACGCCCAGTCTAGCCCGGTGTGACGACACATTTTGACAAATAAAGGCCTGTCTCAATTTGAGTCTTAGTCTGGTTACCATGCAGTTCATTTTTATACAAGTTCTTTGGATGTATAAAACAAGGTTGTTGGTGACCTGCTAGAGTCAGAGTTAGTTCGCTGCTTAGATCACACATACAATATGTGTATATGTGTGTAAACTTTTGTCAATTTGGGCATGCTACACACAATAGCTTGGTAAGACTCAATTCAATCATTCAGTTCATTTTTGCAAAATTGTGCACACCAAATAAGACAGTAGTATATAAAAAAACTGGGAAATGTTAAGTGAACTGTATTCATAATCATATATGGGAAATTATTTTACAGAATTATTATAATAATTATAATAATAATTTTTAAGCATTTTTCCAGGTAATTTCTTAATTTTCTTATTTTTGTGTGTTTGTTTTGGGTTTCTGTGCGTGTGTTTGTGTGTGTGTGTGTGTGTGTGTGTGTGTGTGTGTGTGTGTGTATTTTGTGGGGGGTTTTTTGGCAGGTTTTCAGGTAATTTTCTGGTGCTTTTCACGGATGTCTTGTGTCATTTCTTCTTGTTGCTCATTACTGTCTTCTCATGTTTTTGAATAAAAAGGTCTCAAAAGGTTGAATGAATAATTTGGTTGTATTTCCATATATGCTGAACAAGTTTTGTGTTAAAGGAATTAAAAGCCTGTCCCATACAGATGCCTGTCCCAAATATGAGCCTGTTGAGTGCACTGATTTAAGCAAATAAGCCCCGGCTATGAATTGAAGTTTTATGGGTACAGTAACCTCCGTCTCATAACAGAGGAAGCAGTGATTTGATGAAAAAAGACCACGTCTGGGAGAGGTCTTTGCCTGGAACCAACAAACCTTTTGTATGATGCTTGGGGATTTTTAAGGCCTGTGTTTGGCCAAAACACTAGTGGAATTATTTATAGGATATACTGACTTACTAGTTTTGTTTTTAACTAGTGACCTCTTGTGTGACCAAGAATGGTGCAGGGCGGTCAGAGTAATGCGTTAGCTGCTTGTGGCTGCATCTTTCTCCTTCCTTTATCTGTGAGTGAGCTCCACAGCCCGACAGGCACTGCTCCTATTTATACCAGATGGGCGGGGTTTCACTGATATTCATCTGAAAACAGCACACGTCACTTGCGCTGACCTGCATCGAAGGTTTGTGCGACAAAACAAAGTACCACGTGTGCCAGACAATAGACACTGCTGGGCACACGGCGGGGCACGGCTAAAACTGTTCACTGTGCTGTCTCTGCCCACAGCTCGCCCTGCTCAGAGACTGCCAGCGATCATGGCTGCATTCATTATTGACAGTGATACGCTGCAATCTATTTTTCTGATATATGCTTGTGCAACTGCTCCTAAATTAGCAGCTTCAACATCTTGAATGAATTAAACCTTTTTTGACCCAAGGTTATATGGTTAAAAATCCCCATCATACTATATATTTTTATTTATTTTTATACAAAGATATATCATGATAATGTAAACAACCTTGAAATCAATTAGAAAACAGTTGATGGATATAATATAACCAGACAGGTGTGTCTAGTTTTGGTTGATAGAGCAAATTAAATGTGTGAAAAATCAAATGACTTTACATTTATGCTAAAATCTGATCTACAAATAATTAATTGGCAGCTATTTTGAGAATCAATTAATTATTTAAGTCACTTTTAACCGAATATACAAATAAATCTCTAGTAGCGGTTTGTCAATTTTCATGAAATTATGATTTTTCACAATTTTCTAACAAATTGGCTGATTAATCAATAATGAATATTATTGTAAACTGCGGCAAAAATGTTTATTGTTTTGTCCTCCAACCCTCCCAATCACTGCTCGTCATCAGCTGATAAAGATTCCATGCAAAGTAAAACCTGCTTCCCACAGTGTCTCCAGGCTGGGATGCTCTGCAACATCCAGCATGCCAATAAGCCCAGATGGCCTGCTGCCCTTCATTTATGATTCTTATCTCCAAATCGAAACCTTTAATCTACACCTGATTTTCTCTGCTGTGACACCAGAAAAATTTTACAGAACTGCAGCTCATTCATTTTTATTGCAAGAATGAAAGAAAAGAGATAGAGAAGGAATAAGAGAAAAAAAGGCTTGCAAGTTGACTTTGCAGCCATTATAATAGACATATATAGACTGTAGATATATATATACGCATACATATATCTTTTCTTTTTTTGTGGCTTATTTTTAGGTAATTTAATTTTGGAAAGAAATCAAACCAACTGGCACAGGTATCAAATGGTTAAATATCAAATATTGCATAAAGGCTGGAAACCATCCAATGTGGTGTAAATTAGCATGGCAATGCAGGAAATGAGCATACACCACATAAATCATGCTAGAAGAAACCTTTAATGCACCACCGCGGCCTGTTCTCTGCTCTGACTGGCTGGCAGTCTGTCAGACTCTGACCTGTGGCAATGCAGCACAATCTGTCATCTTTGTCTTCACAGCCTTCATTTCAGACTGTGAGCAGCTCAGAAATGAGAAAGTTAACCATCTTATGAGCAGTCTGCATAGCCAGCAGGTCCTCAGTGGCCCCAGCACCTGGGGGACTTGAGGACACATCATTATTTTGAATGTACAGAGTGTGAGGCTTGTGAGATGCCACCTTCTCTCTCAGTGATCAGTAATCCTGGTGTTCATTTGTGCCGTCTTGGCCGGGAGGAGGAGGAGGAGGAGGAGGAGGAGGAGGAGGGGGCTGTTATTGTTTTGGTGTGATTTCACTGCACTGTGTTGGCCCAGCCACTCTGCGTCAGATCTGCATGTTAACTAGGTCAGTATTACATGGGCGACAAAGCTTAACCCCATTCTGTGGCTGCCGCGGCAACGCTGGCCATAGGCGGTAACGTGTGTTGGATAAGAGCAGACAGTCACTAACATCCTCTCTGCAACAGGGAAGTGATCAGCAGTTTAATTACTGACGGTTGGCAGGAATAAACCGGGAGCGACACTAAGCAGGTTTAGTTGCATTGCTCGGTGTGTAGCCAAATCCTGAAAGGGCGTGTTAGGCAAGAGAGCAGCAGGACTTATATCTTCTCTGCTGTCCTGTCTCATGCCAGGCTTGACTGGAGTCCTTCTAACACAAGTATGGACACGTCCAGATATTTAGGAGAGAAAGTTTTCATACAGAGGGCCAACAACATTCCTAATCATGTAGTCAAAGGAAGAATCTGGAATGTTTTCTAGCTTTTTTTTAAATTAGTGTTATATAATGGATTTGTGGGACCGGGTGTGGTTAAATATCCAATACAGTGCATGTAACAGATTTCAAACCAGCTTTGTAATGGAAACGCTGATGGTACAATGAAATCATACATTTGGATTGAGTGCTTCTTAAACTGAACAAGTCCAGAAATTTGGGAAACAGGCTCGTTTAACCTTAGCAAATTGGCTTGATTTCATTCAAAAATGTGGAAAGAAGGTAATAAGCAGCTTAACAACAAATGACCCAAAATTTGCAAGATATTAGTAAAACGAAAATTTGCACCAAAAAAGAAAAGTAAAAAACAGAACAAAAACAAGACAAAACAAAAAATAGAAAAAGAAATAATCACAAAAATTATACAGTATATCTATCTTTTAATGAATAACTATAATAATTCTAAATATAATTTTAATTTCCCTTTGTTTTATAATAATCTTCTAATAATTCTTCCTTTCTTTAAGCTAATTTTCAGGCAATTATTTGTTCCCTTTCCTAATTACTTGATTGCCTATTGCCATTATCAAATCAATTTCTTCAGGTTTCAAAGGTTCACATGCTTATGAAAGGTGCCTCAACACAGCACAAGAAAACTGATGTCAATTCAGGTTTCAAAGGATTTCCATCATAGCAAGATCAGATGTGAAGTGTATTATTTTGTTATATTTAACAACTTACATTATGTACCATTTTTGGAAGTGTACACTTAAGTGATTGAAAAATAAAACTATAAATAAAAAAGTGTCATCTCTGTGGATAAGCTCAGCTTAGCACAAACACGGGAGGCAATGGGAAGCCGTGAACTCAACCCCCTCCAACAAACTGAAACCAGTCTGATTTACATGTTGTAGCTTGTTTGCATTTTCGTCACAAATGCATTCAAATGTCAGCTGTGTTTTGTTGACATTGGAGTTATAACAGAGCTCACACCCAGCAACCCCTCTGTCTGTGCAGGAAGTTAGAGGTGCTGCATGCAGTTGGTGGACAGAGCAGCTGTTTGTGTTAACTGCTGCTAAAACTACAATCTCTATACATATACATTTACAACAGATATAATGGATACAAACTGGATACAACAAATACAAAATGGAAACAATGTGAAATATGAAACTTGCAGTTGTTGAAAAATAACCAAATTTTACACTTTTGGAGGAGCTAGGGTTTGAAGTTAAAGCCTTGCTAATGGCCACTAACATCTGTTTTTTTAATGCAGTAGGAAAGTGTCCAATCAGCATTCATACCTGGGTCAAATAACTCTGCAATTGTCACAGGTATTTGTCACCTCCAATCAGCATTGATGGAAACACAACACATGGGTGAACACACGAATTTCACGCTGCCACTAATTACCCTCCGTCTCATCTTAAGCAGCACTAAAACATCGATCCAAATTAGTCTGCACTGAGTTTGATAGAGAAACTGAATAAGAACGAGATATATAAGGAGAAGCAACCACTGTTA
This sequence comes from Plectropomus leopardus, assembly GCF_026936395.1. NCBI lineage: Eukaryota > Metazoa > Chordata > Actinopteri > Perciformes > Serranidae > Plectropomus > Plectropomus leopardus. The sequence goes on from NC_142179.1 coordinate 37,198,860, forward strand.
AGTTTCACAGATCTCTGTCCATGCTGCTTTCTACTATTTACCTGTTCTCAAGCTTGTCCATGACGTTGAACATGACAAACCGAAACAACACACACACACACACACACACACACACACACACACACACACACACACACACACACAGAAAAGCACACTCATCCACTGCAGAGCCGTGCACACAGCTCTGCTCTTCTGGCAATGGGAAAATAGTCGACTGCCTATTTTTAGTGGGTTTGCCTGTGTTTTAAAAATCTGTGTGCACACTCGAATTTTGGTGGAAAGGGGGGGTAAGTCCAATTTTGACATTAGGGTCTGACAGCAAACTGAAATTTCAGACTTTTAAACAGAGACACAGATGTTCACTGTCAGAAAAGTGTAGGCCTCTACAGTAATTTACAAAAAAAGCAATAATAAATCATTTTTAATCGTAGGGCAGAATGTGTTCTGTACACATGTGTATGTGCAGTGAACAGCAGCCACAGACATGGCAGTGCAGAGGTGCACTGACTGCAGGTCTCCTGAGTGTGGCCATCAGTCAGGACACAGACACGTGGCTCTAACCCTGCAGTCCTGCTGCCCCGCAGTCCGCTGCGGCTTTCTGATGACAGCAGGATGCTGCCAATGAACTTACTGCTCCCACCTGACTAGGCACAAAGATATGTTTGTCAAATGCATGAATGAAAACAGGTGCTGCTGCTTTACATTTTGGTGCTGGAACCTGTAAAGCTACATGTTGGATCCCTCCTCCAAAGAATTTAAAAGATATTTTAGTCAAAAATAATTGAAAAATTATGAATTTGGGCCATTTTCAGAAGACATTTTCTCCAAGCAACTTGATTGAAATAAATATTATATACCTGGAGCACTAATAACTATTTTAAACATAACATTAAAAAGATAATGAATAAAACTACAGGTTATTGCAGTAAAAAATATTATTGTCAATTTAAGACCATTTTATACCACTGATAAAATGATAATATAATAGCATTATAAAGCACTTACACCCTTTAATTCTTAAGGAAATTTAGACATTGGAACAGGATTTTTTTTTTTTTAAATATCCTTGATAAACGTGTGTGTGTAAGAGCTGAGTCCCGCCCAAGAAAATACTCTGACACAGAGCGCAAACAAGGCTTGGGCATTGTGAAAACATGCTTAGGCGCTGTATCAAAAGAAAAAAACAAGTGCAATAACAAATAATATATAGACATGATCTTGATCATTTTCACTGAATTTCACTGAAAGTCGGTAACGTAACTATGGGCCTAATTGTGCCCAGTACTCGTGTTACTGTTCAGCAAATAAAATAAAATAAAATGACACAGCCACGGCGATCAATGCAGAGCAAAGATCCACTGATGGCAATGATGCATCCACTGCAGTGACACATGATGCAGAGGCGGAAACATCTGCACCCAAAATCAATATTTCATTAGACTGTGGCGCCTTCCATACAGTATTGTAAAAAGGAATGCCTTGCAGACAATGCCCACAGGAGCTGACCCAAATACAGCGCTGACACAGCTGTGACTGAGATACAAGTGGTTAGTCGAGCTCTTTTGCCAAATATTGGCATGACCTAACCCAACAAACTGAGCAGCAATCATTGTCCATTTTACATCACATAATTTGTGGGAGGACTGCAGGCAGAATGCTGCACTATGAGCAAACAAGAGGAGGAAATCTCATTAGAGATGTTACAGATATTGAAAAAGGATGCTGAGGTGTTTTTGGACATTTCACTGAATGACTGAAGTTTTGTGACCTGTGAAAAGGTGAAATTATGGAATTCTTTAAGAGGGATTAGCCTCCCTCTGTGAAGCACCACAGGGGTCTTTTGGGGTCCTCTAAATAATGTCAGACTTTTTGGGATGATTTCAAAATGGCTTATTGTCTTTGTTACACTGAATAACGTCTAAAACAGTTATATTTGGGATAAAAGTCCTCTGTGTTTATTCAACCATTTTAAAGTAAAACTGAAGCAGGGACAGTTACACTGAATGACATTTTTTCAGGTTTTAGAATTATTTCAGCTATATTTTATCTTGATAAAGGCAATCAAAACTAATAATGCAGATTATTAATATATTATTTGTGTATATGAAGAATTTTAAGTTAAATTAATTTGATGCAGACACAAAAATGAACACATCTCGTCTTTGACCCTGTTACAGATTTAATTTCATTTCATTTAGTTTTAAGGACAACATACATTACATACATACAAGCTACAGTTGGTAGATTTCATAAAAATTTGAAAACTATCACTTTATGCTGGCACAAGATTTCACGGCAGATTCATTTTTTGTGACAGCCCGCAATGATTTTGACAATTGTGGCCACAAATAGAGTGTCTATTTTTGGAGCCTGAGCATTCCTTAGGAGTGCTGTTTAAACATATATACCATTTGATTGTGCAGTGCGTCACACTCTTGGAGCGCAGAGCATACTCTGGACACAAATGGGGAAGTAGAATGTTGGGCGCAATAAAAGTGAAACTTAACTGTTCATTCTGCTGAATCTAAGAGTTTGCATCAACTCACGGTAGCCACTTCTCTCATCTAATTTAGAGGGGGTAAAGAATGATACAAAGGGACACACATACACACTGATGTGTCAAGTACGTTATAAAGCAGCACAGGATTCCATTCACTCAAATATCATGAATGCTGCAGGAGACTGTCTCTGAATATCACACTGAATAATGTGAATTATGTCAAACAGATATAAACACAACACAACTACATTTAGCAACAAATAAACACATCTGAGCTTCCAAATAAAACCTCAGTTACACCTCCTGTGGTATTTGTCACAAAGACAAGGCTGCATATTTACGTATATTTGGAAGAGCAAGCATTTATTTGTACAGTGCACAGTACATTTCCCCTTTATGGCAGAGCCCTGTACTACACACACACACACACACACACACACACACACACACACACACACACACACACACACACACACACACACACACACACACACACACACACACAGTACTGTTATGCTGGCTGCAGAAAAACACTCCATCATGGAGCCAGTGAGCACAGGTCATGCCATTATCAGCAATTCTTGTGAAAGGTGAGTTAATCAACAACCTGAGGCCCTAAAATGAGCTCAGTGCTTGTTTGTACTGATGGATGGCTGGTTCCCTTTTTGATGTAACCACCAGGATCTATGCTGTTAAAGAGCTCTGTGGGTCATTCAGCTGCTTGATTTTCCATCACAGACCAGGATATGTAACATACAGCATGTCTTGTGGCTTCTGTGCATTCTGCTTCTTTAAAGTTATGAGAGGACAAATTGATATTCTGTAGGATATTTCTCCTTGTGTGATGTGGCTGGATGACTATGCAAAATATTGCTCCAGACAGAGGGTCTTGTTCTTTGATTTTGCAGGAAGTGATGCGTAATTCTGACGCTTACACTGATGCTTCGAATAGCTGAAAATAAGTTTTCTATTACAGTCGGTCCTAGCTGCTGGAAATATCTCCTTGTGATGTCATGTCATCTATATTTGGCCCGCTATCAAGGCAAATGCACCAACACACAACAACATCAACTCGTAAAAAATACAAGGGATATTCTTAATAGTGCTCAGTATGTGACAGAGTCGGCATTGAGTCAGCTGGGCACAGATCCACATCTTGGTTTTTTTGTTTTATGAAGTCAAAAGAGAGCCTTTTAGTAGAGAGCTCTAAGCGATATATTGTACTGCAGTTTGGTAATGCTACCTCAGACAAACTGTGGGAGTGCTTCATCACAGCACACACTTCCTAACAGCTCAGACTGAGTTGCACATGTGCAGCAGTTTGTCATGTGTGGATAAAATAAGAACTCTCAAGCTTTTCCCTTATACTGCACTGTCTGTCAGCTCTATGACAACGTCAACCTGCCTCCGCCAGTGTGAGTCCATCAATGCTCAAAACTTCACGATATAGTGAAATCATGACAGTGAAATCAAAGGCCAAATCAGCTCTTCCCTGAGTGTAAATTAGAGGGTCTGTCATTTTTATCCTGATAATAGGAAACCGTAGCTAAGGTACAAATTAACAAGATGCAGCTAAAGGGTTTCACACTGCTGCAACAGAGAGGTGAGACCCCCCCCCAATTTTCACCAATGCTGTTGTGTCAACTCCTGCCGAGCAGGGAGAGTAGCTCACGTAGACAGCGCTTCAGCGCCACTTCCACCATCCGACCCCCCGTACCATCACAAATAGATTCTAATTCTATGGGAAACCCTGGATACTCATATTAATGAGCTCCAAATCTGAGATAGCATCGCAACCACTCTTGCAATTTACTTGCCCTGTCATTTTCCTTGCATAAATCTAGGGCTGAGACACTCTGCACCTTGGACTCCTACATAACATTATCCTCTCCCTTTTTTTATTTGATATCTAGTGTCAGAAAAGATGTTGCAGATATAAAATCCGTCAGCACCTTTAGCTTGTTTACATGAATGCCGCTGTCACACTGAACATCCCCCTGAAACCGTTCAAATTTTAAAACTTTTTAAAAAATCATTTAATTTTTATAGTGAGTGGCCAAAATTGATGTGAGTGAGGTGGGTACAGCCCAACACTTCACATTGTTTTTTGGGTTTTTCTGGAGTAACAGCTTTGCAGACGGTCACTCTCCTGTCATACAGGACTCCATAGAAAATGATTCCACTAATGTTGGCTGCTTTTTACCAGCTGTTTGTGGGCTGACACGGTCTTGTGCATCTTGGAGTGAGACCCTCGGCTGCTGCCTCTGTTTGACATGTTGAAATAAATCAGTCATGTTGCTGCTTTTAGTTGCAGCCTTCAAACAAACTTTGCAGAACTGTGGTTTGTTCAAGATCTGACGCCGCAAAACCGAACCAGTTGCAAACCACTGACGAGCCTGTGCCTTTTTTGGGAACATGCTCTTTATTATCATTTGCTGTCATGTTGTCGTGCGTGTGTATCTCTAGAAGGTAAGCGCGGGTGGAGGATGCAGCCCACTGTGATCTACGGAAGCCCAAAGAGAGTAGCGGGGAGAAAAGTTAGATTTTCATTTTAAAGATCATTCTAACCACAAATTTGCATTAATCGATAAAATCAATTTATCGCTCACCCTAATGCCAATATTTTTTTCCTGGCACTCAGGTTGTAAATGAATTGTGGACTGTTGAATGATAAAAAGAGAAGTGACATGGAGGTTAAACAAAGATAATATGATATTCTGACTGTGGCAATATTTCATGACATTCACAAGCTTATGCCCAGTGTGCATTTCACTGGCAGGATGAAGACACTTGAGAGCACTGTGATTAATTTCTCAAGTTACTAAGACCTTGATAGCTCTATATAAATCACTACATAATGGGTTCCGTTTTCACTGTCGTTGCAGTGTTCCCTAACCGTGGGCACAACTAAAGCACTGACTGCCTCTGTGTCGACTGGACCGCTCATTACTTAATGGCAAAGATACTTAAAGCAGCAGACTGGGGGGTAGGAAAGCTGGCTAATCTGTGTAACTCGCAGTGATAAGCTCCTGAGGGGGGCTAGGCTAGGCTAGCAGGGTTAACATTGGCCAGGTTGGGCTCAGACTGTCTGAGAAGGACTGTATTACTGTAGGAGTGTTACTGTGTGAAAGCTGCAAGCTTTGTAATGACCCTCCCACCTGCACCTTCACCCACATCCCACTCAACTCCACACACAGCATTTCAGGCTTCATCAACACGAAAAGGACATTCTGTATTTCCAGTGACACCTATTAGGCTTTAGCTTCTGCCGCTGACACTGTGACGTATTTTTCAAGGCATGACAACACAAATCCTCCACACACTGGACACTGACTCAAGCTTAAGAAAAGCAGCAGCATTCCTTTTCATGGTTAGAGGCAGAAAGTACAGCCGCTATTTTTACCACGCTCCTAACCCACACACGCAGCTTCTTTTCCAAGTCGCAGCTCTTGTGACTCGCAGAGAAAACAGCATGGAAGGTATGCTGTGTGTTTTCTTGCTGGGAATTTGAGTGCGCAGGGCCTGAACATTTTGCTGCCTTCGGGGAGGCCTGCGGCATGATGGCCTCACTCAATGGGCCAAAATAATGATTCTGCGGGGCTATGACGTTATGATGAACATACTGTCTGAGCAGAGCTGAGACCCAGAACATCTTGTCTCGTCCTTATGAGATAACAAACACTAATTCACAGCAGACAGTCTGTTTGGGCTTGGCAGGCCACAGCATTTTTGCTGCTAAAGACAGTTCTCCTGTGAAGCAGCAGACTCTTTGCAGGTACAGCACATATATTCCAGGAGCCATGTCTGGTTTTGTAGTGCACGTTGAATGCACTAGGCCACATGTGAGTTACCCGAAAATATTTACTTAAGCGCAAAATAAATGTGATCAACAGGATTTGTTTCCAAGTTTAAATCACAGTGACACAATTGGCTGTCTTGTTTTTCCCACGCTCTGCAGAATGCTGTGGTGGGCTGTCAGTCCCTCTGTGGTCAAACCACTGCTTCTCATTTACTCTTGAGGGCTGGGTGAACAACCAGTGTTTGCACACTCGTATTCTTGCATGAAAATCAAGGCAGCTGTTTGTCCAATCTAGCACTTGCATGTACGTATTTCTTAAGCAAATCAAGTCCAAGGTCACACACTCAGAACCAAACATTCAACACACTAGAGCTGAATGATATGGAGAAAAAATAAATTATGATAATATTTTTGCCCAGATATCTCAACATCAATGTTGCACTGATAACGTAGAGTCGAGTACTGGTGCTTTCAGTTCCGAAAATGACTTCACTTTGCTGTAATGCAGCTAAAACTGGGAAAAGACAACATTAACCATATCATGTTATTGAAAATCTAAGACAATATCTCTCATATCACAATATATAATATCAATATACTGCTCAGCCCTACAATCAGGGTATCATATCATTTTTAAAAAATAATGATACCAGTTACAGTACCAGTACCCTTAACTCTTTGAAACCTGACTTTACTTCTAGAATATCTAGAAAACTACAGATATATACATAATTTTCACATTTACATATTTAAAAATTATGCAACAATATCATTATATTTTTAAGCATTTTTTTCTGCCCATGTCCATGTTAGTTTGCTTGTTTTATTCACTTTTTCTCTTTGCTAATTTTCAGATAATTTTCTTGGACTTTTTACTTATTTCTTGCTCATTTTTGGCTCGTTTCTACTAATTTCTTGAAATTGGTGGAACATTGCTTCCAAAGTTGCTCATTGCCGTTTTTCCCCATTTTATTTTTAAGAAATCAAACCAATTTGCTTCGGGTTTAAAGGTTCAAATACTTGTGAAAGGCATCTAAAAGCAGCACAAGAAAAGTGATGACGATTCAGGTTTCAAAGGATTAAAGGGATACCAATAGAGTATTTCATTCAATTTGTTTTTTGGGTCTTTTTGTAACTTCATTCGATACCCATCATGTGAATGGAAGAATTCTGTTGCATAATATGCCACCACAGTCACAGCCACAGCCGTATGGCATAGCCATAGTTTCAAACGTTTTGGTGGCATCTTGGCACGCTGAAGTGCCAACTACTTCAAAAACATTACGCTCGACTTCACCATACCAGTTACTATACATTGTAGCTGCTGCAGTAGTGAGCCAATCACGTCACATTAAACTGAAGAATGCTTGCTGTGATTGGCTGCTAAAACTTACAGAGAAGAACATTAACTGTGTTTAAAACTGTTTACTATCACGGAAATAGTGCACTAGATAGTGTGTTTGCCATTTTGTTGTAGGGTTCAAATTCTCAGTTGTTAATTTCATCCACTATATAGGGCAGTATAAAATACCCGCAATGCACAGCAAAATTAAGTGTACATACAATGTACCCTACATTTTACCCCCGTACAACCACAGTGCAATTTGGTTGTGTATTTCCAGAGGAAAAAAATTGCAGCTTAGTGTCCGATATCTCATTCAGTTATTCGCTATTCACACGACAACAGCGTTTTGAGGGCCTAAAAAACACAAGCGGTTGAAACCGGGTTACAGAGTGTTATCTTTTAAAAACGCAAACCTTTCTGTCGCCATGTAAACTGGCGATGCGCAGATCCTGTGAGAACAATGACGTCACAAATGCACTTTGCGCATGCGTGGTCATCTTCTATGGTATGTCATTACAAAGTGACACTGCCAACTACTGGCCTGGCATACACACTACAGCGTTTCCGGTTGTTCTTGCGGATCCCTGTATACAAGGTTCGTTTTCACAATGTTATGAACGCAGATTTTTTTTTAAACACAAAGGAAAGACTTTTCTGCTTTTAGTAGGGCTGTTCTTGTCTGAATGTGGCCTTTGTTTAAGTGCTGTGAAGATCTGTATCAGCTGTCTAATTTGTCTTTGAATGACGACAGTTTTGTCTTCTATTCACTATCCCAACATAGTGCACTACCTCATTTTTAATACAATATATTTTAATAAAGCCACACTTCTGGAAACTTTTACAGACGCTATGGAAGTCTTGTACTGTAGGCTTTCAAATGAGATCAAAATCAGCTATGCAGCCAAGAATGCAAGGAGCAGTTTAAGAGCAGAGCAGCTTAACATCATTATGCCAGCATGCTATTACACTATAAATGAGTTTAAAGTTGTTGTTAATAACAGTGCAGCTGACAAACAATGTGCAGAACAAACTCAAGATTCTTGCCCTAGACATCTTGGTTCAGGTTTGCCACCAATAAACATTTCCTTCCCTCAGACAATTTATTGCACTCTTCTTCCGGATTTGAAATGACTTTTAGCAATCTGAAGCACTTTTCCCAATCCAACCGGTTAATGCAGCCAAAAACACAGCAATAATTGACCATTTTGAGAAAAGATAAAAAGGAACAGTTGCGAGTTCAGCTACATTATTTACTTTCCAAAAAGACAGACTTCCAGATTGCCTTGCCATGAAAATGCACTACAGTTCTCTTTGGTCCCACAAGCAACCCCATCCCGTGACACATAGTCACTAAATGTAATGTAACCCTTTAAGACCTGAGCAAACTGGCTTGATTGCTTTCAAAAAATTGCAAAAAGACAATGAGCAATTAAAAAAGAAATGGCACCAAAAATTAGCTTGAAAAAGTTCAGGAAAATTCATTGAAAATTAGCAAAAAAGAAAGAAAAAAATAAGCGAAAACAAAAGTAAAAAAAAAACAGCAGGAAGGAAATGACCTGGAAAAAGGGCTTTAAAAATTATATTAATTTAGTAACATTATTTTAAATATGTAATTATGATAATTGACCTGTCACAGAGGTGGTTCACGGCACCGAAGGAGTCACAGGCGCAGGGCAGGCAGCCGCTGGTGCCGTTGGTGAAGTGTCCCTCCTCGCAGTCCTCACACTGTAGACCGGTGTAGCCCAACAGACACGAACACTTACCGGTGCTCTGATCACAATCATCCGGATCCATAATCCCCTCAGCACCACTGCTGCAGTTACACAGACCCTCTGTGGATGGGGAGAGACAAGAGATGGGAAATACTGCATGAGATGCACAACCAATAGTAGACCTTTACAAGTCTGGACAATATGGGTTTCATGTGATGGCTGTTTTTATTGTTTAAAAAAAACTTAAACAATTATAGAGCATTTGCCAGATTGATCAGCTGACTTATCCATTTGGCTATTTAAAATACATAATAATTAAAAATCAAAATCCAGGTAATGCTGGAACCAGTGATTAAAGGATGTATGAAAGTTTAGTTGACAATAACTGATTTATTGTTTATGTCTTTTATATATTTCTGGATGGATGAAACTCTCACTACAGTCTTTACATTAGGGGTACAATGGTATCAAGGTATTAAAGAATTAATTTCATTATCAGTCACAATAGTATATTTATAGTATCGAATCGTATATAGTAAAAATGACATCATCAGGTGGAAAATATTGAAAGACAAAATCCAAGGCAAAAGCCCAGAATGACACCCAGAAATAATACAATGCATGTTTTTATGCTTTGATGGCTGTGGGATTAAAAAAACAGTTTGAATGGGTTTCAATAACACACTTTCTGTACTTAACAGTCTGAATGTAACAGTTTAGTTTCCACAGTGTATTTTAGACCTCTTGTAGGATCTGAGCTGGAAATTCCAAGATTAAACAAAAGTATATAAGCTTGCCAAAATTTCTATGCATAAACACAGCCAAAATGATAAAAAAAAAAAAGAGAAATAAAAAGCGTGTAAAAGCACCAAACAGTCCCTAAGGGTTAAACTGCCTTTAATGAATGTGGGGGTTAAGTACACAGTGGATGACTTCACTGAATGACAAAGAAAAAGACAAAGAGCAACATTTCCTGCATGAAAACCACCTGACAGGTAGATTTCCACCTCAGTAATGTGTTATAGTGACACTGGCGTTTGCAGTTAAAAATTGTGGTCACATTAGGATCCATCTCTCTCTGATAATTTCTGTTTAATTGAAGGCTGTACGCCTGACAAATTCAGCACAGCGTTTCCTGTTTGGGTGTGATCCAGGCTGCTTTACTTTTGGCCTTTGAAATGTGCACAATAGAAACTGTGATGCGCTGTGTATGGAAATAGAGAAGTGATTATGCTTGTTTTGAGTACTATACTACAGGAACATAAACTGCAGTATTGGTCTCATAGACCCATGATGCTGCTTTAGTATCCCTCAATATGGAGTCATAACACACTGGAGCTGTGACAAGCTTTTCAGGGCTGAGTGAAGGGAAATTGGATGAAGGGCTGGTGTGAGCATTCCCAGAAACAGTTACAGTGGGAGCTGTCCGCTGCAACCGGCCCTCTGCTATCATTCACTTAAAGTGGCCCTCTCCATTCACAGTCTCCTTGTATCGCTGGCCCCTAGATGGCTGGTATGAAGTGAGAGTTTCTAATTCACTTTCCTTGTCCATTTTCCACTTGCCAGTCATGGAATAATAACAATAAAAAATAATCTAAAAAAAAACAACAACAGCCTTTTCAGTCATGAGTCTGCTTCTATATTACGATTTATGCATTTATGCACCATGAAGACATCAGATCTGTTTTACACAACTTGATGTTATTTTCATATATGATGAATTCACCTCATGGCAGTCTGAAATAAAGATGCTGAACCTAATAAACTGAGTCCTGCTGTGCTGATCAGTTCAAGCTAGTGCTTTTTAACCCCTTGAAACCTGGATCAACATCACTTTCCTTGCTTTTAGATGCATTTCCCAAGCATTTAAACTTTTAAACCATGATCAAGGTGGCTCAATTTTTCTAAAAAACATTGAGAAAAAAGGCAATAGGCAGCTTGTTAAGAAATGTTCCACATATTCAGAATTTGTTTTAAGCTGTGGGAAAAATGTCTATGGAAAAAGGCTTAGGAAAAAAAATATACATAGCTATCATAATTACATATGGAAAATAATGTTGCAGAATTAGCCTGACTGATACTTGATTTTTTGGAGCTGATGCTGATACCAATATTTAGAAGAAACAAATTCCAATATTGATACTTTGGCCGATAACATATAAATATGCAATCATGAAATGCAGTTTTCCCTCCGATTTAATTATCATATACTTGTGACAAAGAAATGTAATGGAGACAAGATTTTTACAGCCTAACAATAAACTTTATTATCAAAAATGACAAATGCCCTGAAAAAGTAAACTTAATTGGGAATTTAATCATTATAAAATATTCCATACTATCTTTTCCCACATTATGTTCTGTTAAAAATGTACTTCTCAGATCATGCATGTCAGACAAATTATGCACAGATATAATTTACGCACACCTATATATATCTGTGATGGGCCGAAATCGGCCAATAAAATTGGCAGAATGATATATTGGTCACGCTCTAATTATTATCATTTTTAAGAACTTTTCAGCAGGTCATTGTTTTTGTGGGTTTTTTTTTTTTACTTTTTTCCTGTTGTTTTTTTGTAAATTTTTAGGTAATTTTCTTGTACTTTTTACTGATTTTCATTAATTTCTTATTTAATTTCTAATTGCCTTCTTCCAATGCTTTTGAAAGAAATCAAGCTAATTTGCGCAGGTTTCCAAGGGTTAAGAAACCAGAGGATATAATGACAGACATGTGGATGACCCCACAGAGCACTGAGTGCCAATCTATTATTCATCTGCTCTCAGGTTAGGTGTGGCGAGAGACGACTGAATGCCTGAATATATGTCTGCGTTCTGTGCTCAGCAGTCAGACAAAGACGACGAGAGCTGTGAGAGCAAAATAATCTTTTTCATACACACACACAAACACACACACACACACACACACACTGCTAACAATAGCAGTTCGATAAAGAGGAAAGGACAGCTGAATTTTAATGTATTCCTGTCCTGGCGTCCCACTCAGATTATGCTCCTCTTCCACTGGTGCTCTGGACTTTTACGTAACTAACAAAGGCCTATGGTTATGCAAGCCTGTGGAGTCGACTGTCAGGCCCTTTGCTACAGTGGCGCCCGCTGAAGAACTGTCGGCCCCGATAACGCCTGAGAATGTGTGAGATCCAGTGAATGCATATCACCTCCCACACTGCAGCCAGGCTTCCTCTAGGTGTGGGATAGAGGCCCTGCGGGGTAATCTGTGAAGCCACACAACAGGTTTGATGTCTATCGGAGTGGACCTGTGTGGAGTGGAGGGAGAAGAGGGGAAACTGAGTTCAACCTCTCTCCTGTCTGTCTGCCTGCTGCAAAGTGTGTGTGACAGCGCGGCAGGTATTCAGACACAGGCAGCGGCAGGCTGCTCAGAACAAGTCATGTCTCAAAACTCCTCTCTTGGCCAATTCACTGCTCGCCTGTCTGTGCTGCTACGGAGACAACGACAGCAGTGGGAGGCGCCCATGCACCGAAACAATTGCTGTGCTTTCGATTTAGGTTTGGGCTTTAAAGCATGTTATCCGTTTTCAGAAAGGACACAGAGATATTTTAAAGAAACTATGTGAAAACACACCTTATATCTGTCTGTGGGGCCCCTGCCCTGCCAGAGAATGTATGTTGGTGGCTGGGCGAGGCGTTAACCCCGGTGACGCCTTTGTTGACGTGATATTATCATGTGAGTGGCCTTAAAACGAGAACAATGAAAGGTGCTGAGCTTCCTGGGGATGCTTTTAAATGAGGTATAAAGTGGTTTAAGGTGAAGCTTTTATGTATATTCTCACACGTGGGCACAGATTTCATTTTGACCTGAATGTCATAAATAACACTGACTGAATTACAGGGGGAGCTAACTAAACACGCCGCCATTTTAGCTCCACTCATCCGCAATACTGACCCGCCATACATACACTGATATATGTATGTAGACTACTAATAGGGCTGCAACTAACAATTATTTTTACTATCCATTAATCTGCCCCTATTTTCTTTAAAATAATGGAAAAGTGACAACACAACGCCCCATAGGCCAACGTGTTTGTGATGCGTGTCGGCTGAAAACCCAAACATATTCACTTTACTGTCACCTAAGACAAAGAAATGCAGCAACTGAGTCGTCACAACTGAGAGGGAGGAAACATCAATGTTTGACATTTTTGCAAGAAAAAAAAGCCCTTAACAATTTCACAGAACAACAATGAAAAATTGCCATATACTGTTAATAAGGATACCAGCACCAAATAAAAATCCATTCACAAGCATCACACCTGACGTTAAAAATATTCCGTTAACTCTTTAAAACCTCAGCGACTTGGCTTGATTTCTCACAAAAACAAAGAGAGAAGCCAATGAGTAACTTTACAAGAAATTACCCTAAAATGAGCAAGAAATCAGTAAAAGGCACAAGAAAATTACCTGAAACTAGCTTGAAAAAAAAAGATCAAATAATAAAGATCAGTAATAATAGTAACACATTTTTTGTAACCTAATTTCATATCTTTATAAATTTCTAATAATTATATTTTTCACCATGTTTTTTACCTAGATATGTGACAATTTTCTCTCTTTTAAAAACTAAATTTCAGGTCATTTTCTTTTCATCTTTAACATTTTTTTTTAGCTTTTTGCTGGATATTTCTTGCCAAGGTGCTAATTGCATTCTTATAAAAATGTTTTTAAAATAAATCAAACCAATATGCTCAAAATAATAACCAATAACCAATAATTTGGCTGAAGGCAGCACAAGAAAACTGATGTCGGTGAAGGTTTCAGAGGGTTAAACCTGTGTATCTATTGAAGCAGCTACATAATGTATATTATAAGCTACAGGAATATGCCACAGAAATCAATCAGAGCCCAAGTCCTAATCCTTTCTCTTCAACATCACAACCATTTGTGAGTGTAGCTACCAAAAACTCCTCCGCCCCTTCTTATCACTGAGATTAATGCTGACTGTAAGGAGGTGGTGCAGCATGTGGAGAACAAAGGGTCAATGTAAAAAACATGAATGGACTGGACCTTTGATGTGAGGGACCAATATCAAACACAATATGAAACAAAAACAACCTAAATGTTATGATGTGGTTTGAGGGAATCATGAGGTAACATATTGTATTGCAATATTTTACGCAGCAGTATTGTACCCATATCTAGATGCCTAGAAAATATCTAGAAAATAAGTATTTATTTTCATTTATATGAATTATTAATATTGAAAATACAAATTGAACGTTTGGTAGCCTACTAGAATGATAAAATAAATTGTTATTCAGTCAACTGTATATTTTGCTATTAAAACAAAAATGATTGATATAAGATAAACAGACTGAAAATGTTATCTCATTGATAAAAACAGATGTTGACAAAGTTTTTCCTTAATTTGCAGTTGAAAAAAAGGTAACAAATCACAATATATATGGCATTGTACATTATTGCAATACAATAGAATACAATATCGCAATATATTAAAATCGCAATAATATTGTATCATAACCTCAGTATTGTGATAATATCATATCGGGGAGCCTTATTTGATTCTCACCCCGAGGATGAACCCTGGTTCTGCTTCTTTCTCTTCATCATTGGAACCAGCCATTTATGACTGTGGCTACCAAAAACTCCTCCTCCTCTTCTTATCACTGAGATTAATGCTGACTGTAAGGAGGTGGTGCAGTGCGTGGAGAACAAAGGGTCAATGTAAAAAACATGACTGGACTGGACCTTTGATGTGAGGGGCCAATATCAAACAGAATATGAAATAAAAACAGTCTAGATTTTATATTCTGGCTCCAGGACATCATGATCAACAACCAAATCATGCATTTTTAAGGGAAGAAAAAATAATGGGGTTTTGAGGAGAGGGGGAAAAATCAATACAGTATTGCAATATTTTTGCAGGGCAATGTCGTATTGATACATAGATGAGCTAGATTAAATTATCAATATCTCAAATCAATTTAAACCTTTGGTACCCTATTAGAATAGTATAATCAGAACTGTCTCAGTCCACTAGAAACAATCTGTTGCATTAAACATGATTGAAGTGAGAACTTTATTTTTTCATTCTGATCTTATAAGATAAAAATTTTACCTTGGAACAAAATTTACAGGTTAGAAAAGTAAATGAATCTCAATATTCGCAAATAATCCTATCACAATATTCAACATATGACAAAAACATTTAACCCTTTGAAACCTGGACTTCTTTACTTTTTTTTTGAAATTTTTGGACACTAAGCAAATTGGTTTCATTTCTTTCGATAACACGGGGGTAAAAGCAATGAGCAACTTGGCAAGAAATGTTTTGCAAAGTATCATTAAATTTAGAAAATTACTTTAAAAAAAACTAGGGAAGAATATGTCCAGACAACTATGTTTTGTAATATCATAATTATAGGTTTAAAATCATTTTTACAGAATCATTATTTTTTAAATTGTGCCTGTTTGTTTTTACATATTTTCCTTGGTTGTTTGTTTGATTTTCTTTTTTTTCCCTTTTTTGTAGATTTTGCGGTTTTGTTTTTTGTGGTGTTTTTGTTTTGCTTTGTTCTCTCATTTTTAGGTAATTTCCTTGCTCTTTTTTACTAAATTTTAGTATTTTGTGGGATATTTCCTACCAAGGTGCTTATTGCTCACATTCTAAAGGTTTAAATGCTTTCGCATACATCTGAATGCAGCACAAGAAGACTGGTGTTGATGTAGGATGCAAAGGGTTAAACATCTGTATCTATTGAACAAGCTACATAATGAACATTGTAAGCTGGGATATCCCACAGGAATCAATCTTTACTTAAGAAAAGCCAGGGAAAAATGAACTATGTTTTTTTAATCATAATTATACATTTGAAATTATTGTTACAGAATCATTTTTTAAAAATGTAAACATATTTTTCAGGTCAATTCCATGTTTGTTTTTCTTTTTTTTTCTTGCTAATTTCTAAGTCATTTCTTCTAAAGTTGCTTATTGTCTTCTTGCCATGTTTCTAAAATAAATCAAGCCAACATGCCTTGGTTACTGGGGGTTCAGATCACAATTATATTGTATGGTGATGACAGTAGCATGACTAAAATCTATGGTTGGGCCCTCTGGTGATTCCCAGCCCTAGGATAAATAGGTCAGTTAAGGAAGAATAAATAAGCTACGTGTCCTCACAGCGGGGGGCATCCTTTTCTGTGCTCCAGATATTTGAGTCGAACCATTGAAGAACCATTTTGACAGCATATCTGAGCCTGAGCTGCTGTGCTGGCTGGAGAACAACACATCCACATGGATGCAGGGATGTGTGAGGTGTGAGAGAGGAGGGGCTCCGCTGTCATTGCTCATTCATGGCTTGGCCTGCCTGGCCATTTTGGTTGGACGGCCTTGTTCTGTGCGTACGCCGTGCAAACAACAATGGAAAGGCTGCTATTTGAGCAGCTTTTTGTAATTTCCTGTCAGAATCAAACATGTGTGCTTTGACACAAAGGGAGGGTGGCTCTGTGCGACTTCTGTACGCACCGAGAGACACTGATGGAACAACAGGATCAACCTTGCACCCCCCCCCGTACCCCCCCTTTCCCTGCCCACTGTAATATGTGGCACCCAAGAATAATAAAAAGCCTTGGGATTATAATATAGGATAAACAGAAAATACGCAAAACATATATTGTGCGTTAATTGTGTTTATTTTTAGATTATAATTTGGTGATTAATTTAGGGGTTGCGATCTGAGGGGTCTGCCCATTGTTGCAATCTGCTTTTTTAGGTGGTTCTCTGCGTCAAACCCCCCGTGCGACCACCCTGTTACTCCTCAACCCAAATGAGATATGGATGTCTTCTTGCCCACTGATTCTGAATGTGCTATATATATATATATATATATATATATATATATATATATATATATATATATATATATATATACATATATATATATATATATATATACATATATACATACATATATATATGTATGTAAAACATGCAGCAGGCTACACCATTATACCTATCGTCTTTGTGAAGCGTTTTAGGCTTTATGATAAATATCGGAGGGTATATTGTTACTCACCTTGACTGTTCTCTATTGAGGTAACAGATGTGCCGATATTATCCGCTGCCCAGGCGTCGTTGGCTGTGCGCTGGGACACCATGGACACCATGGTCTGCAGCATTTTCTCCGGAGTAAAAAGTGATGTTTGTGCATCGGTGGATCTTTTGCCAGTGATCCGGGCTGTTATTTTTTGTTCCTTAGTGGCTGAAAAGACTCCAGTATTTGGGGTGGAGGTGGTGGTGGTGGTCGGGTCCGTAGTCGGGAGCTGGAAGGTGGTTGCAGTTTTAGAAACAGAGCTAGCTTTAGTGGTGGTGCTCGGGCCGGCTGAAACAATGGCAGGCGCCGGCGTGAGTCCGCTCCGAGGCCCGGGAGCTACCCTGCTCTCGGGTAGAGTTGGAGGCATGTCGGTGTGGAAGGTGTCCCAGGTGTCGGAGGCTGAGCCGGGCTTCCTGGACATAGGCGACGCATCTCTGGGGCTGATGCGAGGTGCAGCTTCAGAAAATTCGATATGTACATACAAAATAAATAGCAGGACCGGAGATATGTACATCATTAAGGACGTGTGCCTCATATTCACTTTCAGCTCTCCATGTAAGCCCCAGTAGCGGTCTCTCTCAGACCTTTCCCTGAATGGACGCGTACTCCACCATTGATGTCCCCGGCGGTGTACGCTGCTGTTTGTTGCCCTATGAACCACAGGCAACACTTCACCTGCGCTGCAACCGAACCTGAGCAAGCACTGAGTGACGTACTTATTAGCCAATAGGAGCCCTGGATGAACACCCTTCAACGCTCGATGATTGGCCGGTAACACCCTATGAAACACAAGGCCTATATATTGTAAATTATCAAAAGTCCTCTCTCCTCTGGAAATTATCAAAACATAACCGGTTCCATTCATAAACCGAACAGCTGGAGGGAAGCGTGTTTTGTAAAGATAGTATGAAATATAATGTGATGGTGTGTGATGCAGCCACAGTCCATGTATCCTCCTGTATATGTCATGGAAATGCTCCATGGCAGCCTGTTTTTGGATTTTTTTTTTATTAATAAAATGTCACTTTTCTGTTTATTTTAGCTGAGCCATAGATTTTTGGGTTTCTCACAAGATCCCGGAATCAGTCGTTATCTTGATATTTGGCTCTTCTTAACCCTTTAAAACCTGGAAATACATCAGTGTTTTGTGTTGCATGCAGACGCATTTCACACGCATAGAAACATTTGAAGGCTGTGCAGATTGGTTTCTTTAATTTTTTTTGAAAACGTGCCGAAAAGAAAATGAGAAAAGTCCCACAAATTGCAATAAATTAGAACAAGAAAATGACCTGGACATTTGTTTAAAACACAGAGAGAGAATATTAGAAGATAATAAAAAGAGAAAAACATATAAATTTATACTAATGTTATTATTATTGTTGTTGTTAGTACTGTTTTATCTATGTTTTTATCCATTAAATAAATATTAACTTAGTTTTTGCTTAATGACAGGTCATTTTCATGTAAACTCTATCTTCTTCCCATGTTTTTGAGAGACATCAAGCCTATTTCAAAGTTTTAAATGAGGCAGAACCCTCAGTTTTATTCTATATGAGATATATTGCACATATTTAGCGTTTTCATATTGTAATTATAACTTAAAGCTACAGGTTGTCCTCTGATTTGGTTGGTAGGCTATTCACAGAGTTTTTCCTTTTTCTTTTTTTTCAATTTTAATAATGAGGATTTAAATGTGTTCTTTTTTATTTTAAGACATAAAAAATTAACACTTAAATTGTGTGTATGAAGGCAACAGCAAAGAGCATGCTTCACATTCATAGATGTTCACATTGCATAACTGCACTTCTATTTTAAATGCTTAGCCTATTTTGAATGTCGTCACTAGAGGGAATATTCTTTGTGTCTGCCTTGAGGTTTTAGGTGTATTTTGCTCAACAAAATTATAACAATGTCTGGGATTAACTCTATGGCTATTTGTTGACTAACAAAGTAAGGGCAGT
Organism: Plectropomus leopardus; assembly: GCF_026936395.1. Lineage (NCBI taxonomy): Eukaryota > Metazoa > Chordata > Actinopteri > Perciformes > Serranidae > Plectropomus > Plectropomus leopardus. The sequence goes on from NC_142179.1 coordinate 37,218,270, forward strand.
GACCTTTAAAACGATACACAGATATTACCCAGCTACTCATTATCTTGTTAGGTTTTAGGCACTATGCTCATACTAAAAGCGAAGGAAGAACTTGAGTGGATTTGTTATTGATAATATTAGCTGTGATTTCACTTTGTGACCAGAGAATGTCGTTTGCTTTTTGATAAATGTAGTTGCAGTAATATCAAAGAACATTATGATGATTACTGTCTCATCTTGAGTCTTTATCGCCCTCCAGTGATCACAATGTGTAACGACACTCCTGTCATTAATGCCTTTGAAAACTGAGCTCATTGGTTTGATTTCTTAAAAAAAGAAGAAAAAAAGTAAACGACCTAAAATTAAAATTAGTAGAAAAAAATAAATTAAAAACATCAACATCAACAAAAAAAGGAAATAACTCGTTTTGAGATGGAAAAAGTGCTCAATAAAATAAAATAAAACAATTATTTAAATATATTATCATAATAATAATAATGAATATGATTTAATTCAAAATTTCCCCTAGATTAATTATGAATATAATTTTCTAAATCTACTTATTTCTACCCATTTGCAGGGCATTACTTATAGGTTGCTTATTGCCTTTTCCCCCTATTTTTTGAAAGAAATCAAACAAATTTGCTTAGGGTTGTAAGGTTAGTTGTTATTATTATCATTGCTGTTGGTGTTGTTGTTGTTGTCATTATTATAAAGTAATTGAAAACGACCCAAAATGAAAATAAGTAGAAAAAAACCCATCTGCATTAAAAAAAAAAATAGGAAAGAAAAGGGGGGGGGGACCTGTTTTGAAATGGAAACAGTACTAAAATAATAATAATAATAATCATAATGAGAATTTAATTTAATAATTATGATAATAAATACAGTTTAACTGACATTTCTTCTTGGCTTTAATATGTATATAATTTTCTAAATCTACTGATTTCTTGCAGTTTTGCAGAACATTACTCACCAGGTTGCTCACTGCCTTTTTTTTCTCTATTGTTGATGGGAATCAAGCCAGTTTGCTTTGCAAAGATCAAATATTTAAAGACATCTGAATGCAGTACAAGAAAAGTGACGCTGATGTAGCTCATGGTTGGTCTGATGAGGTTTGCTGGTTGGCATTTAGTTCGAGTCATTGCACACTGCCCACAGGCTGATCAATGTTGCTTGTTGTGTCAAATTTGTATTACCAGCATTTCCAATAGTGCACTATTTAGTTAGTTATTATGAATATCACAAGGAACCCTCAAAATTATAGATTCAGCACTGATAACTCACTGACTTCAGTTCACAAGCAACAAGTTACACAGAATATCACTATATTACAAGAAATTTCTGGATAATATCTGTGTATGATTTTAAAAAGCAACCCTTGATTTTGTTGGGCATTAGTAATATTTAGTGGATTTTATCATTTCAATTTATGACAGCCAGACTATTAAAAACCAAGCTGCCGCTTCTAAATCAAAACCACTAATGTGATTAAGACACAATGCATGTCTTCTTTCTTCCTCAATGATAAATAATTTTGCTGCAGAAAATGAATTAGATACATTCCTTATATGAAGTGCACCCTCTGTAAAATATGATTGAATCATTAGAACACTTTTTTTTCAGTGTGTACATGCGACTATCTTGTGGACTGATTTTCAGTCGCATCTCCAAAGACATTTTGGCAGGAACATTTCACTCACAGAACCTGATTCATTAATGATTTATAAAATCACAATTTGTCCCAGAATGAATAATTATTTTCCTAAGTATTTTAGCCTAATTTTACATTCATTAAATAAAATGTTAAAATAACTGCCCTCATAAACCACTTAAAAAATTAGATCTAGATACGTATCTCAAAACAATATCAAACTTATAAACATGTCATTAAAAAAAACTAAACAAACCTATGAATTTATGCAAATGTTACAACTTTATTATATAACTTAATGGGTAAACCACTGTGTGTATCCATAATTGTTTACTTATTTTATTTTGTATTACATTATTTTATTTTTGTTTGGTTTGTAACTACGTTTGTCATTATTTTCATTTAGAAATGTTTGTACTGACCACTGAATGTTCTGATTTTAAAACTGTTGTAAAATGTAAAACTAACAAACAAAGTGCTACTCGATGTTACAGCCGGTAGGTGGCAGTAGCGGCTAAAGAACAGGTCTGGAACAGCTCAATTGTTGCAGGAAGTTGTGCTGACTTTTAGCTAGCACCATGGCGCCTCTAGACTTGGATAAATATGCAGAGATTGCAAAACAATGTAAATACCTGCCAGAAAATGACCTCAAGGTAAATATGACATTGTAGAAATGATTTTGATTAAGTCAAATAAGAAGGTTATCATGTTAGCGGTAGCTCGCTGTTGTTTCATGTTGTAACAGCGTCATTAACTGTTAGCTAACATTAGCTAGCTAGCAGTGTTAGCCTGCTAACTTCATCTTGGCCAGGAAGTTAAAAGCGCTGAAAGAAATCAGCTCAGCTTAACTAGCTAAATACACGTCCAGCTCTTCTATCAAATGTTATCGAAGCAGGAATGACAGTCCTTGCTTTAGAATGACATTATCTGCTGACGGTAAAATGTCCAGATGTCCACAGTGACAGGGCTAATAATGCTGGCCGTCATGATGGTGGTATGACAGCTGATTGTTTATTCCCAGTCTGGACTGAAAATCTAGCTGCTGCTTCTAACACGAACCCAGACAGACACAGAAGGCGTTTTCTTACTAATTGAAAGACTGAGACATAACGTTACAGGTTTACCGCACTAATGGTATCACTAGCATTAATTAATGGAGTGGTATTTAGATTAATTCTTATTCTCACATTGCATTGTTTGCGAAGAAAGTTTCGGCAATGATGTTGACATTATTATTATTATCATTATTATTATTATTATTTTAATAATAAAAATGACATTAATTACTTAATTCTTACAGCATTTTCAAAAACAGAGTTTCTAAAGTGTTTTGAAAAACCAAAAGCAGAAATGGGATACTTACTTAGACAAAACGAGGGCAGAGTTAGGATAAAATTAAAACAAGAGGATAAATAATGTAAGATACAGGAGGCACAATGTCATTATAAAATTAATAAAATAGTAAAAAGACCAAAACTAGACTGACACCGTGTGCCACGGAGCTTCAGTGTTACATCAGAGCGAGCTCGGTGATCCTTTCACTGCTTGTCAGTAGTTGTGACACTTCATAGTTTAAGATTAAAAAAAAAAAAAAACTTCAGACAGTTACTCAAGACAATAATCTATGTTATTGTTCTAAATTTTTCTGTGAATTTTACTTTTGGGGGGCTCATGTGTTCACTTCCAGATGCTGCTCAACTCAGTCAATAATCCCATTAATTACTGCTGGGTAAAATGATCATACCTGTCACTGTGTTTGTGACAGATGCAGCAGCAGAATGAAAAACACTGAAATGGCATTCTGCCTCTGGAAGAAAAAAAAGAACATCTGAATGGATAAATTGAAAACTATCAAAGTAACGAAATACACAAATAGCCGAATATTTGGGTCCAGCCCTGCATGAAAGCAGTCACATTTAAATGCTGTAAAAACAAGTGCTGAATGATGACTGAACCGTTATTGCTTCTGTCTGTTTTATGTTTTCATCTGTACAGAGGTTATGCGATTATGTGTGTGACCTTCTGCTGGAGGAGTCCAACGTTCAGCCTGTTTCCACTCCTGTAACAGTATGTGGTGACATACATGGACAGGTAATAACCAAGCAATAAAAACAAAAAGAGCAAGTTCACCACAGCAAACACTTCATTTATCTTAATAAAACTGAGCATGGTCTGCGGTTTACACACTGTAGCGTGTGAGATCTCTATTTTCATCTGTTTTTTTAAATATTTGTTTAATGTACATATAATATTTAATGCCTACCCCAATTCTGTGTCTCTCTGTCCCTCAGTTTTATGATCTGTGTGAACTCTTTCGAACTGGGGGCCAGGTTCCAGACACAAACTACATATTTATGGTTTGTACATCAGTTTGATTTGAAAGACAACTTAATGGATGTTTTGGCTGGGTGTAATTAATAAACCTCTGTCTGCAGGGTGACTTTGTTGACCGAGGATATTACAGCCTGGAGACGTTCACCTACCTGCTGGTGCTGAAAGCCAAATGGCCTGACCGCATCACGCTTCTACGTGGAAACCACGAGAGCAGACAAATCACCCAAGTCTACGGCTTTTATGGTGAGATCTGATTTATGACAGATGATGATCAGTTTTTGGCTGGAATGTCACCAATCTCACATCCTGTACAATTATCACACCTTTCTGCAGGAAATGAGTGAGCACTTTTTTGTCTTATAGATGAGTGCCAGACCAAGTATGGGAATGCAAATGCCTGGCGTTATTGCACTAAAGTGTTCGACATGTTGACAGTTGCAGCTGTAAGTATTGAAGTGTTACTTTGCTTTGTAGGGCTGGGTGATATGGAGAAAAATTAAACATTACAATGTTTTAACCAAATACCTCATGTCAATATTGTGACAATATTATATGGCTGACTTGGTGCTTTCACAAAATATTTACACAATGAGACATTTGATGAATAATCATCAGTAATGTGGATATAATAACTAGTAAAGCCTGTAAAACCAGGAAAAGACGATACCTACTGTATGATATTACAATATCTTAAGTTCTCAGACAGTATGTGGTCTCATATCATGATATCAATATAATATCAATACATTTCCTAGCTTTGGTGTTTTGTTTATTTGTAGTAATGTCATAAGAAAACTTGATATGATCTGATAAATGACATTTTGTCATGCTTTGAAAGGCTGAAGTGAGACTCATGTTGAGTTATCTCTGAGTAGAGATAACAGTAGAGCAGCTGAATGACATATGAGCTGCAGCTTTAGGTTATTTGATGTTTGACAGAGATTAAATTATTTTTCTTACTCTGCTTGTGTACATAAATCAGCCATGTGTCGCTAAAGAAGGACAGGATTCACTTTTATTAACCCTTACGAACCACTTTAATATTACACACACTAATATCACTCTGTGCACAAAATGTGTTTTTCAAAATCAAGCCTTAAAAAATATTAGGGATTAATTTGTTTTTTCTACTTTAGAATGTTTTCTACTTTATTGACTTAGTTTTTTAGCCAACATCAATTCTAATCATAAATAACAAATATTCATTAGTTTTCAGAACTTTTACCCTTTAAATGGCAGGTTTTTGTCATGATGCCACTATTTTTTAGATGGATGGTTTTCAATACATGACAGGCAAAGTAGATTAGACAGAAACATTGATTGCGATAGTGCACCCCGTGGAAATAACATGTATTTTCTCCATATGCCAAGTATGGTAAAAAAAAATGACATCATCAAAAGGAAATAGTAAAAATTACAAATTCCAAGGCACAAACCCAGAATGACACCCAGAAAGCACTTTTATGCTTTGATGGCTGTGGGATCAAAAGTTGAAGTTTGGATGAGTTTCAGTAGTGCATTTTTTGCACTTAACAGTATGAACTTAACAATTTTGTTTACAGCGTATTTTAGACTTATTATAGGAGCTGAGCTAGAAATTCCAAGTTCAAACAGTAATCCACAATCTTGTCAAACTTTGCCAGCTGATGGACGAACAGATCCTGTGTGTCCACGGAGGCCTCTCCCCAGACATTAAAACTCTGGATCAAATCCGAACCATCGAGCGGAACCAGGAGATCCCCCACAAAGGAGCGTTTTGTGATCTGGTGTGGTCAGACCCTGAAGACGTGGACACTTGGGCCATCAGCCCCAGAGGAGCTGGATGGCTCTTTGGTGCAAAGGTCACAAATGAGGTACGTTGCTTTTACTTTCATTGAGTTACATGAGCACACTAGTGTACACAAAATTTAATTTCCTACACAATCATCAAGATTATTTACAAAAGGAACAAGGATGGAATGGTTAAAGCCCAAAGGCTCAAGTTGAAATTTCACCTGGCTAAATTGGCTAAATCAGACAGCTACAAAAAGCAGTGTTACACATAACAACAGCTATGTGGCAATGTAACAATAATCGCTGTATTGTATTGTTTATGTCTTGCTGCAGCAGGTCCTCTTTAATAAAGCCCAGTAAGACACTCAGATTGGCACTAGAGGCCCGGTAAAATGACATGTTGAGATAAATCTAGATGCTTTCAGTCCACAAAGATGAACAGAAACTCAGTAATGTCTATAATACATACATATATAGATACTACTGGTTATCATTACTTATGGTGTTAACAGTACACAACTGCAAAATCAGTGATATTTGTTGTATTTTGTAGTTAGTTTTGAATTTAGCAAATACAATTTAACTTAATATGACAATTTTTAATTATTATGACATGAACACATTTATTTACTGATGTTACCTGATGTACCTCTGGGTATTGAAGTTCTCAAAATGCAGAGTTTTCTCTCACTGCCCTTTGGAGTCACCAAAGAAAATAAAACCTTTACCCACTGCACAAAGAACCCACTGACATCTGCTAACATCTGGCTTTTGTTTTGAATGGGAAAGGTTACTTCCAGGTCATATGACTCTGCAGTAGGTGGGGGTATTTATAGGCTCTAGCTCTGATCAGCAGTGATAGAAATACAACACTTGGGCAAACATGCTAATTTAAGCCCCTTTATCTGTGAGATGCAATGACGAGCCGCCACAAAAATTCTCCTATCTCTGACCAAACAGCATTCAAACAGCGTTCCAATTAGTCTGCACTGAGTTTATTAGAGAGACTGAATAAGAAAGACATTTATAAAAGAACCAACCTAAGATTTTCACTGATCTTCATACTGCTGTCTACTGTTTACTAAGCTGTTGTCCAGCCTGTCCGTTTTTTTTCTCTCTTGTATTTTATTTAAAAGGGACCATATACAGTTTAAAACATAAATGTTATCATTCAATGCACCGTACCAGATTATGGCTTACAGCTAATTCACATGTGCAGTCCCTGCAGGTCATAACAAAGACACACAGCACAGTGACAGGATAAGATAAAGTTGTACAAGAGGACGAGAAAAAAAGATACGCACAAGGGAAAAAATGCATGCAAAAGCACATGATATAAAATGATACAAAGAAGACACAAGACAGACAACACAACACAAAACTAACAAAAAACACGTCACATACAAAACACACAATAACATTAAAGTGACACACCAGTAAAAAGACAGACAGGTCTGTTCCTCTGCTGCAGTCATTTACACGGCTGCAGTCTACTGGCAATGGGGAAAGAGTCTATCACCTATTTTTAGCTGTTTTTCCTGTGTTTGAAAAACCTGTGTACACACTGATTTTGGTGAAAAAGGGGTATAAAAGGAGATGTGTGTTCACATTGGCTGCATTTTTAGTCTTAACGTATATTTAACATCTTTCACCCTGTCTTCTTTTTCTATATCTTCCCAAAACCCTGCAGTTTGTTCACATCAACAACCTGAAGCTGATCTGCAGGGCACATCAACTCGTCCACGAGGGCTACAAGTTCATGTTCGACGAGAAGCTGGTCACAGTGTGGTCGGCTCCCAACTACTGCTATCGCTGCGGAAACATCGCTTCCATCATGGTCTTCAAAGACGCCAACACAAGAGAGCCAAAGCTCTTCAGAGCAGTGCCTGACTCTGAGAGGGTCATCCCACCTCGAACAACAACACCGTATTTCCTGTAAGCACGTTCAAACCAAAACCACACGGCCATGTGTTCAGTGCACAGATGGTGACTGTGACAGTGGCATCAGCACTTGTGAACCCATATAAATTTTGTATTGTACATTTAGAGTATTTACAGTGCTTTTGGTGCCAACTGTAAGATGTTATTCCCACTGTGGCATTTAATGCCTCTGTTCTGCAGCTTAGATCATACTGAGATATTACGGCAGTAGTAAAGTTGCTCAACAGTGTTGCTGTGCTGTTGAAATGTTTTAGAGGAAGGATTAAAACCACACAGAAGACAGCTGACCCTTGTAAAGTGTTCATATTTATAAATCTCAGTTTTACTTTACTATAGAAACTCTGCTGAGCAAATTGCAGGTGCAGTGTTATATACAATGATTAATTTTATTTTGTTATGTAATGTATTAATGCTGGGTGTAACATAAAGCATTGCACAAAGGCAAAAAATAAACCTGACAAATTTCAATGGAGGTATACACTTAGTGTTATCATGTGATCTCATAAATAAACATGTAACCCTGAGAGTTGATGTGTAAAAAAGATAAAAGTGTATCCACTTGTTAGAGATCTCTGTAAAGTTACGCCTGTGGTACCGCAAAAGCTTCTCTGTGATTTCCAGATTTGGAATCGGCTCTTGTAATTATTCTTTCACTGTGTGTCACCATACTGTTTTTAAATAAAGAAATCCAAAAATTGTAAAGAATTTATCATTGATTACTGGGTGACAGTGCAAAAACAACACCATGAATTATAATAAAAATAACTCATATTACTGGGTGAAAAATAACTATCTTCAAACATAAGCTCATTCATGGCGTAAAAACAATTTTGTTTTTTTCTATAGTATCCCCTGCTGGAGACTATAGTGGTACCTTGATTTGAGCAACCAAGAATGCCTTTAGCAGGAGGCAGAGGTGTATGCAGCTGTTCTAAGGGCTGTTAGGGGAATGTTAAGGGTTCATATTGCCCTAAGAAAGCATCCAAATGACACTTTGCCGAAGAGGTATTTAACAGAAGGTTGTTTAGGTCCTACTTTTTCTGTGACATAGGGCAACACTGAAAATGCATAAGCTTCTCTTCACCATAAATAACCCATATTTCACAGTTTTTGACTATCACAAATGGTTTGATTTCTGAGATTTTCAAAGAGTAGGGTTCTGGGGTTCTGAGGGTATTTAAAATAATTACAAATCCAACCATTTAAAGTTAAATATCCCTCCCCTAAGCCAAATCCAAACCCTAATTCCCTCCCCAGTGCTTAAAAAAAGTGAAGTGCCTCAGCTGATTTGCATTACCCCCTCCGCTATCATAAACAAGATTCCAAGATTCAAGATTATTTTATTGTTATTTCTCTGAGTATGTGCATACACAGAATGAAGCAGAATACTGTCTCTCATTAGCTCCTTTCAGTGCATTTAAAAAAGCACAGAAATTAATATTATAAAAACCACTATCAACACAATAAAACAAACACATTTAAGATAAAAACTAAGCAGACACATCAGACGCACGATCGAGCAGCTGAGTCAGTCCCTCAGCGAGAGGTGATTGCACCTGAGGGAGGTGGGTCCACCCTGGGCAGGACTGTTTGTTTTCTCCTGCTTGCCTCAGGTGATCTAAGGTGAGCTTTCTGGGGACCTTTAACAATCCATCTTAGCTTTTAGGTGTAATTTATCATCAGCGTATACAGCACTGTTCACCTAAGACTTTGCCGAAATCCTACATGGAAGCATTTGTTTTAGCTCAAGCCTGAGCAGTTTGTTCCCACAGCTGTTCAAACAACACAAATGTTGGTGAGTGGTGACAGACATAGGCATCACATTATAGAGAAACCTCCACAGGCATATGGGATGTAACTAAGTACATTTACTCAACTACTATACTTAAGTACAATTTAAGGTATGTGTACTTAAGTATTTCCATTCTGTACTGTTTTATACTTTTACTTCACTACATTTTGAAATCAAATGATGCACTTTTTCTGCTACTATACATTTATGTGATAACTTTGTTATAGACGTAATTATGGATAAATTATCCAGCAGTATAGTAAGTAATTACAATGAGCATCTTACCAGCTGCTACATTAAAGTGTTGAACAATGTGTTCACATTGCTAATCCAATGATAAAATACATATGATTCTGAAATGGACAATGTGGCATAATGAGTAAAATCAATCAAGGTTATATTTTGATGCTTTTGTACGTTTACTTTAGTAAAATTTTGATTTCAGGACTTTTTCTAGAAACAGAGTATTACTATTTTTTACAAAAGTAAAAGATCTGAGTACTTCTTCCACCACTGACCATACCAGTAAAAGTGCAACCTAAGACGAACAGTTATTTAAATTAGCCAATGACTACAAAAAAAAGAGTTAGAAAAAATTGTGCAGAAAAGTAAGAAAAATAGAATCAGCCACACTTCCTGTACATGGAGGATACTCCATATCCAGTTTGGGACAGAAAAGGAGGGAATGTCATCATAATTTACATAAAACTTCAAACAAGAGCCTAGTCCTAATTAAACAACTAGTCTCTTTTGCTAGCCAGGTGTGGTGACACATTTTGACAAATAAAGGCCTGTCTCAATTTGAGTCTTGGTCTGGTTACCATGCAGTTCATTTTTATTCATGTTCTTTGGACGTATAAAACAAGGTTGTTGGCGACCTGCTAGAGTCAGAGTTAGTTCGCTGCTTAGATCACACATACAATATGTGTATATGTGTAAACTTGTCAATATGGACATGCTACACACATCATTAGCTAAGATTCTCCACAATTCAATCATTCAGTGAATTTTACAGGAACCATGAGCACTAAAGAAACCAGTATTATCAGCAAAGTAAACAAGAAGATGAAAAAACAAAACAAAACAAAACAAACAAACAAACAAACAAAAAAACAGATTAGTGAATGTAGAACATGATTTTTTTAATGTAGGGAAAATGTCCAATGAACTGCATTCAGAATTACATATTTAAGACTATTTTACAGAATGATTAGAATTTCTATGCATTTTTCCTGGTTATTTCTTGCTTTGTTTTCTTTTTTGTTTTGTTTTTGTGTTTTACTTTCTCTTTTTTTGGCAAAATCTCAGGTAAAAATAATAACAATCTTGTACTTTTCACAAATGTCTTGCTAACCTCTGAGTCACTTCCTCTTTTTTCGGTAATTACCTACTCCACATCACTACTAATAAACATGTTTTTACTAATAGGATATAGAAATAATAAGCAACTACGAAAAGATGCAGTATGGATCCACCTCCTGTCTGAAGGTGCTATTCCCCGTGGTGCCTGCAGGCGGCGCATGTTGCCAGCTGCACTCCCACTCCTCTCAGTTCTGCTGACCAATCAGGAGACGCGCTGCTGTAACGTACCAGTCATCTGTGTTGGGGTGATTACGTGTAGCTCTCCAACCAGCAGCAGCTAGCTTGTCAGACGAGACAGCAACAGCGAGTATTCTTTGAGGAAATACAGAAAAAAAGACAAACATACAGTCACTGGGGATTGGAAAACGCCACGGACTTTATCGAAGTGAATATGGTAAGATACAGGCGACTTCAGTGAACGAGCGAGCTAACGACAGCTAAAATCGCCCCGGCGGTGGTAACGTTAACTCTCATTGTTATGGCTAAAGAGCTAGCTGGCTAGCTGTCTGTCAAAACACAGTGTGACAGTGGAATAGCACATTTCAGAATGGGATTAACACAGTTTAAACACAACAGACAGAGCTTTAATGTGCAGCAATTTGTAACAGGCTTCATCCACGCATTAGCTAGAAGGTAAAGTTAGGATACACTGTAGCTCAGCCAAGGAAACAAATTTAGTTACAAAATCAAAATCTTCCTCTACTTTCCATTGCAATTCTTTTTGATAAATTAGATATGTACTCCAGAATTAGATTTCCCAAGCCCTGTAAAAAACACGTCTTGGCAGTAACTCAAATATTGACACTAGAGTTTGGGTACAGTTTGTTATATTACGTAAAAACAGCAATCGGAATATTGTCAACTAATTTTAGCAAAAATGAAAAGCAAAATATTGGACAAATGAGGGAAACATTTCGTCTGCCAAGTTCCAGCTGACAAACACTAGTTATTTTTTTACTCAGGGTTAATTTAGCCATCAGTAAGACACCTCAAAGTTATTGTCAGATCAGAGAGACTAACCAGAGTAGCTAAAGGAATAGCACGCTCGCCCGTTTGGAGAAACAGGCTGGACTACTAATGTACTGCTGCGCATTAAGGATATCTTAGCCACCTAAAACACTGAATATTACTTTAAGTGTGTGCTGTATTGAGAGTATTTGCATTGCTTTACCTTTACGCCAGAGAGTGATTTCCAATAGGGAACTGACTCTGTTGAGAAAAACGACATTTCACATCACAGAACACAAGAGTTACAGGTCTACCAAAGTCTTATCGGTTATTCTTATCATGTAATTGTGTGAATTTGACATTTAAAAGAGTTAGTTCGGAATTACCGAAGTCACAATAACACAAACTAACTAAATGATCAGGGAAGCGATGGATCAACAACTCCTGTGTTCAGCAAGCTAAGATGTTTTTGGCAATTGAGTCTGGTGGCTCTGAAGAGAGCACCGATGTGGAACATTATTAAAACATTTATTTAAATGGATCCCCATTAGCTGATGCCTATGACGCCAGCTAATCTTACCAAGGTCCAAAATCTGAGAAGCCGTTAACAAGTTTCCTGTTGGAATGAGCTGTCTGATGGAAAGGTAAAGCAGTGAAATACTCTCAGTATAACATACGTATACTTAAACTGATACTGATTGTTCCAGGTGTGACATTTTTAGGTGGCTAAAATACATTTTGCTGCTGACCCCCATCCACAGCAGTATGTTGCTTAACTTCTGTTTCAGCATTCCTGCCCGTTGTCCAAACTGGGAGTGCACTGACAGACATTAACTGTAGGTACTAGTACACTCACTATGAATAGATAACTCATACAAGCCCCCTTTAAAAAATCTGAACTATCCTTTTAATGATGGATGCCAAAAAGACTTTGATGTTGTTGTTGGGCTCATTACAAAAATGTGACATGTTGCAGACTCCTAGCCTCTGTTTTCACTTTTGGTATTTTGCTAACTGTCTGTTTCCTCTCTCCAGCTGTAGCAGAATGGGATTACCAGCACTAACTTGTTTTGGGTGGTACATCACAAGGACGTAGCTCAGTTTTAGCCCTCAGAACAAGGAGCCATAAACTCCATGCATCGTGTGAAGTCACTTACTCTCCAGAAACTGCACATTGCACTCAAAAAGAGACACATAAAGGACAGACATGTTTGCCAAGTTGAAGAAGAAGATCGCAGAGGAGGCGGCCACGGCACCCCGGAGTGGTGTTCGTATACCGCGCACCATCAGCAAGGAATCCATCACCTCAGTGGGAGCAGACTCCGGGGATGACTTTGTAAGTACTTAATGAAATCATCACCGTCACTTGTCTAATGCTTTGACATTACTACATGTAGTTTTCCAGATGCTTGGTGGTATTCATTATGAAGAGTAAACTAAGTATCATGTGTTAAAATGGTGTAATGACCCTTTACAAGTCTTAAAGATTTTGTTCTTACATTCTAAAATAACTTGTATGACCTTGGGATGGGAGGATATCTGATTTTATCATGTATCATGATAAAAATCAACAACAATAAGTAGATTATGGTGAATTATCAGGATAAGCTTGAATATCATGTCCAGCTGCACCTTAAAAGACTGCTGTGCAACCAAAAATAAAAGAGACTGCCAAAACAGGCTACAAATGCAGCAGTCTCAAAAAATGCAGAATATATTGATAAATCATTGGCATATTTTTCACTTTTTTGTAGTCTTTCACTACAAAAGTTGTACACTTAAAAAATAAATGTTTGCTATCTGTGATGCCATAAAACTATTTGTTTTTCAACATGTATAATGATAAAAAAGTCACCATGAAGTCATAAAGTCAGGCATGTTTAGGTGGCAATTAAAACTGTTGAGCATATTTTGATTATTATTGGGATAGTATCGCAAAATCACAGTTATTTTGGCCAGAATAATCGTGACATTAAATTTTTGTATCATCCTATGCCAAGTATGTCCCGTCTCAGTGTAACCACTGCTCAGCTGAGATTGCTGCTGTCTTCAGTTCCAGAGCATTGCACTTGACAGTAACAACACAGTAAGCAGAGTTTTTTTGCTCTGACTGGATTCCCACAGGCAGAACAGGAGTTTCTATTAACTGCTGAAGCTTTAGCCAGCAGATGCAATGTGCCTCTTCTTCAGCAGCAGTTGAGCCATTGAAGGAATCAGTGAAGCAGCCTCTATAACAAATCCCCTCGTGTTATGACGAAAAAAACAGCTCATTCTTAATTCAAGGAATATTTTCAGTATGTTGAATAAATAGCTGTTAGTTTTTACTGTTTCTAATCTGTTATAAGTCAGTGATCTGCTTTGCATTGAGTTGCTTTGAAGGAAGATAAGCAGAGCATGCTCAGTGTGAAAACAGAGTGCACTGCCTGTTTGTAGGTGCTCTGTGTGTCCCCTGGAAGAAGCAGCACTGTGGTATTTGGGACAGGTGTCTCAATGCCAGAGACACTCTGGCGGCTCCTGTTGATGCTGATGGCTGTGGACCAGGGGCATTAGTAATTTCCTCTGTGGCATGGCCCAGTGTGCAACACCACTGCCAAATGTATAGATGTCATCAGTATCACATCTCTCTCAGTGATGTTCACAGAAGAATAATAGCTTTATGATGAGATAAATATTTTAAACTGCAATTCTAAAAATACAATAAAAAATGATATGCTACTACTACTAATAATAATTATGATAGTAATAATAATGACTTTTATTTATATAGCAGCTTTAAAAACACACTTTACAATAAAACAGTAGATGCAACAATAGAAGTTAGTCAATAATACCAAAGTCTTGACAAGAGTTAAGGTAGAATTAAACAGAGGCAGAAACATGTAAGAGAAAATACACAGAATACTAATAAAAATAATAATAAAAAGCAGAATTAAGACAGAATAAAAACACAAGTTAAAAGGTCAATTAAAAGATAAAATTATGAGACGAAAAGATGAGAATGAAGAAGAAGAGAATGAAAAGATGACCTTACATAACAGCATGCCTATAAACATGGGTTTTCAGAAGTGATTTAAAAGAAGTCACTGATTCTGTAGCCTGATGTCCTCGTTCCAGAGCTGAGGGGCTGTGATGGCAAAACCAAGGTCACCTTTAGATTTAAGCTCAACTTTGGAATGACCAGAAGGGCCCCGCCTGAGGATCTGAGGCTGCGGACTGGCTCATAAGGGGTTAACATTTCTGTCATGTAGCTTGGGCCCAGACCCAAACAAGCTTTCAAAGTGATCAATGAAATCTTAAAATCAATTCAAAACGGACAGGGAGCCAGTGGAGAGAAGCCAGGATTGCAGTTATGTGATGTCATCTTTATCATCATTATCATCATCATTTCTGTTAAAACCAGCTAATAGCAGCTATTTAAAAATCAACAGAAAAGCCTGAAAGTTGTTATTTTGATAAATTATTTTTTCAGCACACATGGTAAAAAATAATAAAGACAGGAAATTTGAGAGGTTGTCTTGAAAGTCATAGAACGGGTCAGGGAACGGGAAAGTATGAGGTTTTATTTTTTCCCACTGATAGCATTCCACTACTTTCAGTCCAGCCGTAATGGAATATAGACTGAAAATCAATCATTATCAAGGATGGACTTTCTTGTTGTCGCGTTTCTCACGTCATTTGTCACTCTGAGTTAGTTGTTGAAGTCCCAGAAAAGCCCAGGTATATACTGTAAGTTCAGTGCTCTGACTGGAGCCCTGGCTGGCTTAAGAAACTAGCCACCAGTCAGGGCAGTTCTACGTCACAGCTTTTGGGTGTGACTGCCATTGTACTGTATTGATTAGTCTTTAGGCCAGCCAGTCTAACGTGACCCCCGTTCATTAATTTCTCGTGTCACAGCAGGATACACTCACAGCTGACTTTATCTGTGTTTTATTCCGGGGTTTTTCTTCCTTTTCCTTGTGGCTGTTGATTTAACCTGTTTCAGTGGGTTCTGCGGTGCACACAGTGATATTTAGAGGTGTTTTTTCAATCTTTCCCTATATCATTTTCAATAGAAATGTTTTTATGATGGCTTTGTAAAGGAAATCCATATCTGTGGCAAAGCTCTTTTCACTAGCGCTAAAAGGGGAGTCCAATTCCTCACAGGAGAAGCCAGACTCCTGAGGCTGTAGTGCTGTCTCAGTTGCACTTGGCTCAATAATTTAGTGAAGTCACACAGTAGCAATACTGCCAGCTAGCATGTGACACTGTGTTTCTGGTACATTAAATAATTAGAAGTGTGTGTGCTGCAGTTTAGCCAACTTGTTTGCATGGCAATGACTGTTCCAAATTTTTTATTATTCCTGTGCTAACTAGCCAAATAGCAATGACATATAATGCAGATGTATTTGTAGTGAAACAGTAATGTAGTTTAATAATGAATTGACTTTTTGTGAAGTCAAACATCAGGTTTCTGACTTGACATCAGAATCAGAAATACTTTATTGATCCCTATGGGGAAATTGTATTTTGTAACAGTTGCACTGATGTCACCCATAGAGAATTTTAGCGGGTAGAAATAAGTACCAGCATAAGTATATACAAATATAAAAAAGAAATAGTAAACAATTAACACTAGTATGTAAATATTCCAAGAATAAAAGTATGTATAATGTGCTGAGCATGTAAAAATAAGAATAACAAGAATAAATACAATATATACAGTATGTGTCTCATGTTAAATATAGCCTACATTCAAGAGTTGGACGAATATTGCACATTTAAATAATTGCACAGATGAATGCTGTGGTTGAATTATTGCACCAAATATTGTAATTAAGACAGTGAATGTGGACTTAATGTCCAGGGAATTCCTAAAATTTCATATTAGCTTGATGATTTATCACTGTGACAGAGACATTCTAGCTGAATATTTGTGTGTGTCTGTGTGTGTGTGTGTCTGTCTGTCTGTCTCGATAGGCATCTGATGGCAGCAGCTCCAGGGACGACCTCCCCGCACAGCTTCTCAGGAGGAATGATCAGATCCGTAAGCTGGAGGCCAAACTATCAGGTAGGACATGTAAGACTGTGGTTAAGCAGCTGGAGAAATTCAGCCTGTAGCTCTCAGGAGAGATCAGTACTCATGTACAGCTTGTACAGCACAGGACTGTAAGTAATAGATCCTATCAAAGCTTTGTGATGCTGACCTAACCTCAGATTACTTGGCCAGCTCTGAATGACTGAGGCTGATGCACAAAAAAAATCATTGCAGTGTTGATTGATATTTCACTATGTATTATTTTCACCTGCAAATGAAGTCATCAGTTATCAGTTTATTACTGTCAGGACATGAGAATACTGACCACCTGACTACATGAAGCACCCCCTGACACAAACATTGCTCACATAACTGACAAAATATTAGAGCTGTAATCAACCGAAGAAACTCTTGGTTGACTGAAATTCTACCTCTGATTAGTAATTGGGGGAAAAATCTGCACATTATCTCTTGATCAACTAAATCACCACATGTCACTGACTGCACTCTACGTGGTGGCATTGTGTATCCACCAAAGCGTTTTTTTCCACAGGGCTTGACATCAACACTTGCCCAGGCCAAGGTAACTGTGGTCAGGCAAGTGGAATGCCTCAAGAGAAAAAATAAATGCGAACTCCAGCCTGATATTATCTGAAAATTAACTGTGTTCTGTCACATGAGCTTTTCCAGCTGAGCTGCGCGTGAGTCCATCTCACCACTAATCATTGAATAGGACTGAATGAGAAAAATTGGACATACTGGACACCGTGGAAGATAACTCTGTGGTTGACAATGTCATATTCAACATAACGTTGGTAGCGTTAGTAGCGTTAGTAATGTTAAATATATCTCTAACACAGCATGAGAGAGAGACCAACAAGAGCTCTGGTGTGATTGTTTCCCTCTCAGAGGCTTTGTAATCCAGCCTTGAACTGCAATGTGTTTTTGGAGACTTCGCATAATAAAACCATAGTGATTAATCGGACACACATTGTCTTCTGTGATTATTTATCCATTTTTTCTATTAAAAATGAGACTTGAAAATTGTTTAACTTCGTATAAAATGCTGCGCTTGTCACTGTCAACAGCCTTCCAATCACAGTGGAGAAGGGGCGGGACATATACCGCAAAGACTGACAGGACAAATACAAGTCCTGCACAGCAAAAGTTGTCATGTTTCAGCTAGGAAAAGACACGCTTTGGTGGACACAGGGTCTCATTAAAGTAACATCAGCGATTGTCCGACCAAATTCTCATTTGTTGGTCAAGAGCATAACAACCAACCAATTGACCAGCCGGCCAGAAGTTTACAGCCCTACAGTAAAATACAACATCAAAAAACAACGCCAACTTGGCGACTTTGTCTGTATTTGGCGACGTTTCAGGCCTTCTTAGCAACTTTACGTATAAAAATGCAACCAACGACAAAATTAGAAACATATTCAGATCATCAACAAAAAGAGAGAAATACAGTATATTTGTTTTTGTGTTACTATGCATGCTACTGAGAGTTATTGCAGTCCACAGCTGCTTCACCATCAGTGTGGGGGCTCCACGCGTCCCTCCTCTCGTGCTGTGCAGTCAGTGTGTGACAGGCACGAGGAGAGGAGACTCCACTGGCTGTGGGAGCTCGGTTGTAGTGAGTTTCTGTAGTTATGGTGAAGCTCTTGTTCTGTGGATTGGAAGTGCGGTAAAGTGTTGCACTGTAGTAAACTGCAATAGCTCTCATGCCATTAAAATGTTTTGTTAAGGATTTTCTGTTTTGCCAAATTTAATGCTTCCATTAATGATGATGTTGTTAACAATAAGGAAATTAGCATATGAACATCATCTAGAGAATTTTAGCAACTTTTGGAGCTAGTGCTACCTACTTTCATTGAAAAAGTGTTGCCACCTCTGGATAAAACACTGGTCTTGGCAGTGAAACTTGAATGCTTCATATCTATTAGACCTGCACCAGCAGCTCAAACAAACTGTCTTTGCCTAAAGAATATGACTAGATCCTGCCAGGAGCCAGTTTGAAAACCTGGAATATGTTAATGCTCTTGTCAGTCTTGTGGTGCAATACAAATTACAGTTGAAAATCCAACCTCTGTTATTAAATAGTCAGTTATGAGTGCCTTAATCTTGGCATAGCACATCTATAAACACTTAATGAGCATGACTGCGTCACTTTCAGCTGAGTAAAGTTCAGTTCATTTAACATAGTGTCTTTTGGCCAGAGATCCAGATTCTAATCTTGAATGTTTCCATTTGGCAGGAAGGTGGTGGCAGTTTATCAGAAATGATGCCACGCTTATTAAACATCAACATGTCAATGCCAGATGAATTTTAAAAGTGTCACTTCCTCAACCATTTAAATGTGCCACAAAGTTTGGAATAAAACCTGCTTGGTGTGGAAAAACAGCCCTCTCCCTGTTTTTCATCTAAAAGCGTATCTCTCTGTAAACGTGACCCATGCAGCACAGAGGGTGCTAGCCATGCTGGCAATTATCTTGTTTATACTGATGATTTTAATGTCTGCGAATCAATATGATCATGTATTACAGTTTTAATGTTTGCTTGGTGTATATTCAATGAGACACAATAGTGAAGTTTTAGGCATTTTCGCCTCTATTAATAGCTCATTCTGAAGTGACATTGCACCCTTTGGATAACGTTAAGGGTCACACATTCTCATGTAGCCTTTTAACCAGTATGGTTTTCTCAGATAAGAAAATCATTAATAGTTTTACCTTCCATTATTTCTCAATCATGTTTTCCCTTTTTGCTTTCTCCCTCTCCTTTTGTTCACTCTCTCTCCTGCCTCTCTCTTTACCGTCATCTGCCTGTTCCTCTTCTTTGTTTGTGTTTTGTGTGTGCGGCTGTGTGTGTGTGCGCGCGCGTGTATGTGCTGTTGGTACCCCATCCCATCATCCTACTTCCCAACACTAGACTACGCTGAGCAGCTACGAATTATGCAGAAGACGAAGGAGAAGCTTGAAATTGCATTAGAAAAGCATCAGGATTGTACGTACCTCTACTCTCCTCCCAATGAGCTTCCTTTGTCTCATCTGTCTGTCCGCAGTAATGACCATCACCTAGCATACCATCACTTCCTTCCATGACGATTTTTTTTCCCTGCAGCTATTATCATTGGCTTTAGACCTTTGCTTTGGAAGCGCTGAATGCCTTTTCCTTTAAACCAAGTTATTTATTTTAGATAAGTGTATGTGTTGTCTGTCAAGATGTCAGTGTACCCACTTTCTCTGAATTTACCTCACACAACTACTTTGGTTAATGGTTTCTGAGATTTCCTACCATGCATGAAAACAGCTCCTGAAGAGGTGATTTGACCCTGTCGCTTTTAGTTGGATTTATGATTATAAGAAACACAGACTGCATGATGGAAGTGTTGCTCACTAGCTTTACTAGCTGTGGTTAATAGCATTAGGATGATGATTGCAGCCACACCCATTATTCAATTATTACCACGTCTGGGGGCTGTGCTGAATTCTGTCTGGCTGCTTGCCAGTGGAGAAACTGGTATATTTGCCTGTTGATGGATTTGTCCATCTACTTTTGATTCTTTTTGTGACATCAGTTGAAGTACATGTCCAACATTGTCGATATTTGTTGTCCTGAGGATGATTACTAATAATTTTGGTGACCTTTCCACTTGGCTGAAATAGGGCTGTGCGATATGACAAAATATATTGTCTGATAAAAAGAAAACGTTGATCGTTTCATTTTATGCTCTGATAACGCTCTGCGTCTGTCTGCATGGCCGAGGGGACGCCTACAATGCACGGCACCAAGAAAAAGGACAGTCTAACTTAATGAGTAGTAGTGGGGATAGTGTGAGCAGGTGAGGCTTTGTTTTTTCCTATCTGCAGAGCTTCGATCGCGACTGTTTAGTTACATTTTGTGACCACAGAGCACCAGTGTGACTTGGAAATCTTTGCAATCTCTGAACCGGAGAGCTGTTAGTTTGTTTCCAGCTCGCAGTGGATGAATCCTTATACCACAGTTGCAGTGTAACTTTCTGCTAATGCTAACATCCTACTGCTGACCAGAAACTTCAAACCCACAGCAAAACCATCAACACAGCCCAAGAGGAGCCAGGTCCTTCAAAATAGAAGCACTATGGGTTCTGCTTTGATTTATATAATTACAATAATACTTCATTTTACTTTACTGTAACAGTACTTCATTTAACTTTATACTTTATTTAACATTATAGCAGTATTTTATTTAACTTTATGCTTAACTTTATCTAACATTATAACAGTACTTTATTTAACTTTATGCTTTATATACCATTATATCAGTGTTTTATTTAACTTTATGCTTTGTTTACCATTATAGCAGTAGTTTATTTTGTGGTAGTAGTCACTTAATTTGCAACTGTAGTTCATTTTATAAATTTGTATTTTAATAGTTTACAGTATTTTAGAGGAGATTTCAAAATATGGAGATATATATCATGTATCGCAATATAGCTCTAAAATATTGTGATATTACTTTAAAGCCATATCGCCCAGCCCTAGGCTGAAATTTGGATTTCTGCACAAGAAACACACAATTTAACCCCTGATGTCCACTGGATGCAGTTCTGCCATGTTGCAGCTGTCATGGCCTCTGGGGAAGATCAGATAGCAATCGTCTAAGTGAGTGAGCCGAGCCTCTCACTCTCAGGTCTTTTATCTGATTCACTGACTATGCAATTTAGGTTTATTTTTGCCAGCACACATCTCTGAAGTGTGACACTGATGACCATTTAACATTAAATTCATGTCATGTTACGTCATGTCTCATCACTTTTTCCAAAACCCAGTGCTGACAGATTAACTCTTAATTTCATTTGAAATGTGGCTGCTCAAGAACAATTTGGTTGAAGATTCTCTTTTTCTGAAACTCTTCCAGTGCACATTGAAACTACAGAGAGGTAGCACAGAAGAGAGCGACATAGCTGCATCTATCGGAAATGTGGGGTTTCCGGGAGGTTGCTATGTTATTTACAGAGCACATTCATGTTCTTTTATTTTCATGTTGGGTACTCCACAAGTTCCTAGTGCCACCATCAGCCCAAGTTGTCAGCTTTTCTCAGCAAATAGGCATAAACCTTTTGAATTGAAGGACCATGGAGCTCTTTCCCCAGCACCCTCTCAGAGCTGACTGAAAAGATAGTTAAAACTCCTAGAATAGTAAAACCTTATGTTTGTTGTTGGTTCTGTGTGGAGTTGTGAATTGCAATAGGAAGTGCAGCTTCAATAAGATATAGGGCTATATATATAGGATTCTTTTCTCAGTTCCCACACAACTAAGATGCAGTGTTAGGTTTAATAAAGTGTGTTTGAATTTTCGTCAGCTGCCATGCATCGCTTGTCTTTGCCTGTCTTTGCTTTTGGGATGAACACACTTCTTAATCTAACTCTAACTTTTCACAGCTACTAACAGTGCCACTGTCTGTGCTATTTAGGATTTCTGTTCTCTTTGGTTGCATACAAACCTCTCTGGTTTCCATCTTTCCCTTTCTGTTTCTCTATCTCACTTTCACTGCCCAGCATCTATAAAGAAACTCCAAGAGCAGAATGATGCTCACCAGGCCAGCAGAGCCAAAATGGCAGAGGGGATGGCTCTAGCACTGGAAAAGAAGGATCAGGTAAAGGCCATTCTGTCTCACTTGCCGCACAGTCCTGATTTGTGGCTTGGGGACTTATATTTTACTGTCTTTTACCTGCAGGAATGGATGGAGAAGATAAGTGATGTGGAAAAGGTAAGTCTTTTAATCTGTCCTTGTTGACTTTCAAATAATACACTAAGTATGATCATATATAAAATCTTTAAATGTGAAAACTAAATAAATAGCTTGAGTATTTCAGAAATAGTGCAATATTCAAATACTGTGCTTTCACACCTGTTTAATATAATTCAGTTTAACTTGCAGTCAGTACATTTGCCCGTTAACTTCTCCTTGCTTGACTAAATAACTGGATTAAGACTAGGCTTGGTGGGATACAATATTTCATACCTTCATGAAAATTCACTGGGGTATACGGTATATGACGATATATGTGTGCAACCCCAACAACCCGCCACTTACTTTCAACTTTTCAGACTAGTAAATACACAAAATGAAACCCACAAACTTTTAAGAAAGGTAATGCACCCTTTTCCTTATTAGACAGAAAAATACAACTACACCTTTTGAATTCAACTTTCTCTTTGTCACAGAAGACTGATGAGGCTTGATTGCCCTGTTAATTCATCAAAAAACTTCCTTTAAACTCAACAGAAACAAATTAAAGCTCACCCAAACCATCTTGGTTACTCTTATTAGTAATCTAGTTAGTATGTCCACTGTTCCAACAATTACCAGCTCTGGTTTGGTCCAAATAAATCTTTAATTTACCAAGTTAGATGTAAAAAATGTACCGTGATTCCCCATACTCTCTCTCTGCCTGCTGGGCACTAGCTGTTTACAGTCCTGTAACTTCTATCTCTAACACTAGGTGGTTTGTCGGAGGTGTTTTTCACCTCAGCTGCCTTTTCCACCAGTAGAGACAGCAGAATAAACTCCGGTGGTGCGTGCTGTGCACTACATATGATGAATTTACGAGCATCATCACATGATATAAAGTGGAAAGAAGTTAAACCAGGAGAGTGAGCTTGTCTTCTACTCCATCTATTTAAAGAATGTGAAATGAGTGACCAAAGCTAAAGGGAAAGCCAAAATATCACAGATACAGCTGCTGCAATCAAGTGCTGGTAACATAATTTGGAGCCAGAGTCGTCTCAGTAGCAATATGTGCAGTCATGGAGTTCTCACCCATACGTCCCACTGATTGCGAGCAGCACTATTAATTGCAAGCACAGCAACTGGCACACAACGGTCGCTCATGATGTCAAATCTGAACGTCAGACCTACCTTTAATGACAGAAACCATCTTTGGAAAAATGTGTTTGAGTTTTTAGTTTGGCCCATGTCCCGTTGACTTCATGGAGGTGCCGGAGTATATGACCTATGCTCCAGACAGCCAATAGGGGGCGATCCAGATATTTTGGCCTCACTTTTTGGTGGCTGTCATGTCATCCATTTTTATTTTACAGTCTGTGGCTGGACCAAACAAACTGCAGGTGTGAAAGCACACTTGAATTTGGTTTGTTGAAACCTGCTCATACACGTGTCCGCTGGTATAACCGTTGTGTGTGTTTAGGAGAGGGCTTCCTTGTCAGCTCGACTTGAGGAGATGATGGAGCAAAGCTTAGCACTCTTCCAGAAAAGGGATGACCTGGATGAACTGGAGGGCTTTCAGCAGCAGGAACTCGCTAAAGTTAAACACATGGTGCGTACATGTGTGGTGGGATGGTGGATTTGCAGCATTACTTCCAAACAGTAATGTCTGCCGCCATCTTATTTTCATTTAGCGATTACATCAAAAATCGGAGAAGGACAAGATTTTCTGTCTTTTGAAGAACTTAACTTTTTAAATCAATGTACTCTGTGAGCCTCAGTGCAGGATGGAGAGTCAGTGTTTAAAAAGCACTTAGTTTGTTGAGGTGTGATTGAATTTCACATGGTTTCATAGCAACCCTTTCTTTAGTGCATCGAGTGTTTGTTTATTATAATTTGTTTCACATTTATGTCCATCAGTTGCTGAAGAAGGAGGAGCAGCTGAACCAGCAGGATCAGGAGCTCAAGCAAAAGGAGGCTGAAGTTCAGTTGGCAAAGCGAGGGCTGTCCGAGGCTCGAGGAAGATTCCAGACTCTGAAACAGCAGCATGAGGAGAGCTGCAGACTCAACTCTGAGCTGGAAATAGAACGGTGAGAGGAAATGCAACAGGCAGCAGTATGGGATCTAAATGCTCTTCTCAAAATATTTAGTTTGGTGTTTTGGTCAAGCAATCAGACAAAGAATTAGATGTATAGCCAGACAGCTAAGCTTTACTTGACGATCAGAAAATCTATTAGAAATAAAAAGCGTTTTCTCAGGTGTATAACATTCTCTATAACGTATTGGTTTACATTTGATGTTGAACTCAACTCTCTTTTTGTTGTAGAGAGGAGCTGCTGCTGCTCAGAGAGGAGGCAGACAAGAAGGTCAGTGAGCTGGATGGACGATGCAAGGAGCTGCAGTCAGTCATCCAGCAGGTCTCTGAAGACTTCCAGAAGGTCGGTCCTGATCACAAGCTGCACACGCTACACATGACTACTTCTTTACTGATGTGACTGACCTTGATTTTTTCAAGGCAGCTCTATCTGTGAATGAGTTTGTGAAATGTTTGTTTTTCAGTCGCAGAGGATGGTGTC
This sequence comes from Plectropomus leopardus, assembly GCF_026936395.1. NCBI lineage: Eukaryota > Metazoa > Chordata > Actinopteri > Perciformes > Serranidae > Plectropomus > Plectropomus leopardus. Next base: position 37,243,359 of record NC_142179.1, read on the forward strand.
GACCTTAGAGACATCCCTGCAGGAATTACAGGTTGAACATGACGCCCTAAAACTGCAACAACAAAAGGTCAGAATAACTGAGGATTAACCATCACATTGTGAATGACTTGTGTTTGAGAGAGTCAGGGAACAGCACAAGTTTGGCTGTCACTTTGAGAGAAGTAAGGTTTAAATAGATGAGGACTAAAAGAAGACGTACCATTGTGGTAGATTGACATTGTTCCACTTAGCTTTACCTTTATACATTATTTTGCCATCCGTGTTGTAGAATTCAAACTATATTGTCACATGCTGGTTTTAACATGCCTGGTGTTGTGGTTACATCTGGAACACACTGCATGCATTAGCAGCATGTGAGGGCCAGAGAAGTGGGGGTACTGGAAAATAAGAAAAGAGCAGGAGTAATTACAACAGGCTGCATGCATGTTGCAGTCACACTGATTGAAAATGGTGTTTTGATAATTGTATTGACTCTATGACACCTGCTACCACAGTTTCAATGTCTTCATCTGTCTGGAAGAAAACAAGGACACACAGACTGACAGTGAAGTCAAAACTTCACTAAGCATACAGTATATGCTACTGTAAAAATACAGGTGATGTTGCTATACCAACCGCTGGCAGGCTTACAGTACATCATATTTGCGGTGAGAGTGCTATCAGAAAAAAGTCCTTGATGGTATGTAGCTCTCAGGAAATCACACAGTGGGCTCTTCGTCTCAAAGAGTACCCAGAACTATTTTGACTGAAAATACCTAAAATAAACGAAGTCAAACAGTGTGGTGTGACTGTAGACTCGGTTAGAATTTTTTTGATATAAAATTGACAGCCCCAGTACAAAATAGCCGTCATATTACAGTATCGAACATGTGCAGTTGACAGTAAGCAATCATCATCATATCAGGTTTTTGAGGAACTCCTCAAGCATCAAATAATTCAGACTGAAAATGTTTTTAAGGCAGGGAAATTCAGGGACATTTCCTCTCTTTACTGGAGCTGACAGGAAATAGAAGGGCATAACTGAATATGACAGGTTTTTCAGTTAGTTTCAAATATCTAATTAGGCTTTTGGAATAACAATATTTACAGTCCAGGTTTTAAAACTGAGTTAAGAAGAAGTTGTTGAAGGCCTGTTTTATGTCTTCCCTTGACACCATCAGGCTGCTGTAACTGAGGAGGACAAGGAGCGCTTGTTAGTGGAGCTTCAGAAGAAAGTGACGTCTCTGGAGAGACGGCTACAGGGAAACCTGAGCCAGGACGAGCATCTACAGGAGCTTCTCCAGGAGGTGAAGAACACTGAGAGCAGGGCCTAGTTTAAGCTTCACATTTTATGTGGCAGACTCGTGGAGATTCCCTCCACTCTGTTTCAAAACAGAGTGTGTTTCAAAACACATTATAAATGTTGGAAACTGATTGTTGAACACCTGTTACAAAGACCTCTTACTATATAGTACTGAATTTGGAGTTTGTTTTTTCACCATTGTCCTGTTTTAAGATTTTTTGGGCGGGCCTAAAACCATCGCTCGATGACACACTGGAGCTATACTCAGCATAACCCCACCCCTGACAGTGTAGCAGTATAAAAATAAGACTGACAGTCTCAGACTGTCAGCAGCAAAAAAAATCTACTTTGTATGTAGCATATTGAAAATAATTCATCAACATTTTTAAATTTATGGATATTTTATATTTATGATAAAGAGTAACGAAGGTTGAAAAATCAAATCTGTAAAAATAGAGAATAATATTAATGTATAATATTTTTTAAGCTTGATTTTGAAAAGTGCATTTTGTGCGCAGTGATACGAGTGTGTGTAATATTAAAGCATCAATTATCATTCATTAAAATAAAATGGATTAGATGCAGGATTAAGTCAAAGCCCATTTGTATTCTTGACCATAAATTACAGGTAGGTTTATGTAATGATGAAAAAAGAGCATTATGTATATTATGTTTGGTTAGCTTATGGTAACAGAAATTATTGGCGGCTATGTTTACACACAGTCACACAGTCACCTGAAAATATTCACATCATACATTCACTTGTCTGTTTTTGGTCTTTTCATCAAAAGAATTATTAGTCTCTTTCTAGAAGCTTCCAGAACTCTTTTCATCTGATGGATTTTTAGAACTTGTTGTGCATTAAAACTAATAGATATAATGTTATGCTCATCTTTAATGTATTAGGGAATGATATGTAGGATCCAAACCGCCTGCTTATCAGTCCTGTTGTTGCCTTTTCAGAAGTCCAGCCTGGAGCAGAGTCTGGATGAGAGCAGAGCAGAGCTGCTGCATGTTCGGACTAACCATGCTGATACTGTCAGCTCCTTGGAAACACAGGTAAAACCACTGCACCTCTTCACTGGGGCCAGACCCATGCTAAAGCCCCTGAATCCATCAGATATGCAAGCCCATGATAACAGATACATTTTTTTTGTGGATTACTTAGATTGCTAACTGCTGTAATATCTCCTCATTGGGCTAAAGTCACAGATATAGGTCACCCAACAGTTTGCACTATTGTAGCTTAAAAAGAGTGCACCTTTATTTATTCCTGTTTCCACAAACATGACTTTAGTAATTTTCAATCTGGGCTTAAATTCGGCTTCAGTCCCAATGAAATGTTGACTTTGACAATCTTCTGCAGGACACAATATATGGCTTTTCCAACTTTCATACTTAGAACATGCTGTCTTCGCAAGGTGATAAATCATTGTGAAAGAATGGCCCTCCAGCTGTGTGTTTTCTGTCTGGTCTAGGTATCCAGAATGAGCTGCAGCATTACTGAGCTTCAGACCCTGCTCCGACATAAAGACGACTCCTCCAGAGCCTACAGAGAGAGAACAGACACGCAAGTAAGCAAACAGACACAGTACTGCAAGAACCACAGATAACCAAGTTATTAAATTACCCAAAGCACCTTGAGGTTCCTTTTGAAGCATTTTTCATTTACAAAATCACATGGTTATGGGGACAAGAAAGCATCCAGTAAAGACTGTCTGATGACAGCTGACAAAAGAGAAACATTAGGCAACTGACAGGTGGCCAGACTTACTTATAATATGTATAAGATACTTATATGTGTGGGTCTTCAGATTAATGGGAAATACATGGATGTCTGCTGAATGGCCAGTGACCACTGACCTTCTTATTGGTAGACGACCGCTCTACCTCCGGAGCCACAGGCAACCTGGTCACAATCACTTATTGTACCTCTTTCTGTTTCAGATAGCTAATTTAGAGCAGCAAGTCCTAGAGAGCACTGAGAGACTGACGAGTGCAGAGCAGCAATACACAGACAAACAGCAGCACATGGAAAAACTGGTGAGTACCACAACAGTCAATGACACAAAATGAGTCTCTTTACTAAAGAAATGGGCTTGATATTTCCCAAAGTTGGCTGATGGAGGAGACCGATTTATCATTCATTCATTCATTCAGCCATCCTCCGTAACCGCTTGTCCTCGCAAGGGTCGCAGGGGGCTGGAGCCAATCCCAGCTGTCATCGGACGGAAGGCGGGGTACACCCTGGACAGGTTGCAAGACTATCGCAGGGCCGACACATATAGACAGACAACCATACACACTCACAGTCACACCTAAGGTCAATTTAGAGTCACCAATCAACCTGAGCTGCATGTCTTTGGACTGTGGGAGGAAGCCGGAGACCCCGAAGAGAAGCCACGCAGACACGGGGAGAACATGCACACTCCGCACAGAAGGGCCCCCGCCCACGGACCGAACCCTGTTCCAACCCGGGTTCGAACCAGGGATCCTCTTGCTGTGAGGCAGCAGTGCTAACCACGACGATTTATCATTGTACCTCTAAACTTCTAATCGCATGAAACTCTCAGCCTTTGTTAGGTATAATTCTCAGCAAACTGAGAAGACAGGCCCACGAAAGTAAAGCAGAGCTCCACTCACCAAATATAGAATACAAGAGGAAGTTATGAGGCAAACTTTAAGCACTCTATCAATTATTGGACAGTGATCAAAAATAGTTAATCAGTAAATGCATATTAAATATAAATGCTTAGTTTCAATTACAAATTCACGCAAGTAAATGTTTTGAATTAAAAATTATATGAAAGCAAAAATTGCTGCTCCTGCTCCACATCACTCCTCAACAAATGGTCAAACAAAAGTCAAACTATTGCAACTGCAGTGTGAGATTTTAAAAAAACCTTCACTTTGGGGCCATCTGGTGGTAATATCAAGAATGTGTCATGTGTTTTTAGACCTGCAAATAAGGTTTTTGTTTGTTTTGTTTTTATTTACATCATAATAGTGTTCTGTTGTCAGTAAACACAGTTTGTATCGGTTATAATGAGTTTTAATTCAGATTCAGGTAGTAAAATGTTGAAAATTGTAACTCCTGGTTGCAATTTCCACAATATCTTAATTTTGCTTCTCTATACATCAATATTTTGAAATTGACCATATTCACTTTAAGTGTTGTCGATTGTATTAAATAAATTTAAAATCAGCTGCGAGTGTGCAGTCATAATATACTGCCTATTAAGAAATATAATAAGCTATAGATCTGCAACCTGTACCCATTTGTAATATATATATTCATATATACAAATACAACAAGATATATTTCTAAAAAACTGAAAAAAAACCCTGAAAAAACCTGAAAAAACTGAAATTGTTCATGTACTTTAAAGTCCTTTTTAAGGGACAGTATTTGACTTCAATCTGTTTGTAATCTAGTTAAAGTTGGTTTTTATATGCACATGTTAAACCATGCGTTTGTTTGTGTGTTTTGTTCAGCAAGGAGAGTGGAGTGCACAGAAGGCCTTTCTGGAGCAGCAGGTGTGTTTGGTAGAGCAGCAGAGTCAGGAGAAGGCCGGCCGCCTGGAGGAAAGTATCAGCTCTTTACAGACAGAAAGACAGACCCTGCAGGACACCGTGGTATGTTCTGCCTCTCACTGCTAATTCTTACATTTTCAAAGATTTATTTGTGATCTAAAAAAGTGTACAGCAGCAGTGATGCTGTTCCACTGACACTGTTTTAGATCTGGCTTCAACATGCCTCTCGGGTGATCTGATCACAACTGGATAGCACTAAATACAGGTGTGAACAACCATCAAGACACATTTTTGATCACTCAATCCACTTGCCGAGGTGGCTTGCGACGCATTTGACCACATATATTTGTAGTATAAATGCTAACGCTGTCTTGATGCATCTCTGACAAAAACTGCATCATCAGTGCAAGACTTCTTATGCTGAGTTGGATGAAGTGTTACATAACCATCCATTCTTTTGTTTTACAGAAGGAGATGTGTTGAATTCTGCTCACAGTGAGCTCTCCAACTGTGCCGACAAAGCAAAATATGAGTACCAATCATGCTACAGAGCGGCTAGCAAAAGTAACTGTGGGACAGTAATAAAATAAAAATCTGAATATGTGCTCATCTGAAGATGTATGATAGACACAGATGTTATGGGCGATGTGTCTTGACTGTCCACTTGCATTCAGATCACAGAAATGCATACTAATACCAGGTCTAAACAGGCTCGGAGAGACGTGGGTTTACAAATTCATCATTTTTCTAAATGTATGTATGCAGAGAAGAGAGAACGGCGTTTGCTATATGATGACTGACACTTTACCTTTTCTGTTGTGTGCTAGGCTGACCTTGAAAGGCAGAGGGTGGAGGTAAACTCCACTTTGAGCCAGCAGACAGAGGAGCTGGAACAGTGCAGAGTAAGATCAACTACAACACACAGAGTTTAGATTCATGACTGATACTCAGGCTTTATATGGGACATGTAATGGAAAAGTTCATCAGATCAAAGTTTGTAAATGTATGGAGAGATAAAAAAGTCTGTTGCTCAGACACTAAACAAACATTTTATCCAGTTGTAGTCTTCACATAATGTGATACAGCCTCACTGCTTTACAGCAACATATTACAAAGCCAAAAGCTGTTGAAATGTAGAGGTCTACAGACTCAAAGGAGGCCATTTTCATGAAGGAAAGCAAATTGTATTAGTAGTTCTCTTTTCCTGGTGTGTTCCCTCAGGCAGAGTTGAGCAGTCGGCACACAGTGAGCACGGAAATTGCCAAAGCTCTAGAAGAAACCAGACGACAGAAGGAGGATCTGCAAACACTGGTCTGTGGGCAAAGACACATCACACAGTATTCACAGTAATAGAAGTGCAACAGCTAAAGCCTCATTTCCACAGCACAAAACAACAGCTAACACCTGCTAATACCTTTTTAATGCAATGAGAATGGAAATGATCAGCATTCACACCAGGGTCAAATGACTATACAGCAGTCATGAGGTTTTATTGCCTCCCGCTCCGATGTTCTTGGTGAGAACACAACACCAAGGTGAACCTGCTAATATCAGCTCCTTAACTGGTAAGATGCAATGATGTGCTGTCTCTAATTACTGTCTATCTCCTCCCAAGCTGCACTCAAACATCGATCCAAATTAGTCCACACAGAGTTTGAAAGAGAGATTGCATAAATACGAGGTACATGAAGATAAGAAACCACTGAAAAGTTTTCAGAGACCTCTGTTCCTGCTGCTGTCTACTGTTTGCCTGTTCCCCGGCCTGCCTGTGATGTTGCACGGACACACCAACAAAACACCCCCCCACCACAACCCCCAACACACACACACACACACACACACACACATAAACATACACACGCAAGCTGACAGAAAGGCAGACTCGCAGCGGTGTGTTCACTTGTATATTAATGGGGTTTGCCATGTTGGAAAAACCCGGAAGCGGTATAAGATGTGGTCCCCTTAAATGATGTAGCCTTCTCCCTACAGAGCAGTCGCAAACACTGGTATTTCTGTTGAGGAACAGAAGAAGTGTTATTCAATCGACTTTACCTTTATTTGATCACAAACTGATATTAAGATGATGTGAATGAAATTCAATAATGGTTGTCATTGTGTGTGTGTGAGTGTGAAAGCATGTACAGTGTGATGAAAAGTGTTTGGTTTTTGCTTGTTGTCAGGTTGGAGAGCTGAGCACATCTCTACAGAGCTCACAGCAGGACCTATCCACAGTCACAGAGAAGCTAGCACTGAGAGAGGAGGACATGAAGACACTCCAGAATGGTACTCACACACAAACATACACACTTCAGAACCTTTAAACATGTACGTATCTCTTTAAACAGATTTTGCAGATGTATGCAGAATTTTTAGGCAAGAGGACAAGACTTTGGTATCGATGGCATTCTAGTTTCTGTTTTTGGTTATAGTAGTGTTGACCAATCATGTTTGAGCAGCAGGCAAATAGTTCACGTGGAGAGGTGGAAGGAACTGTACAAAATGCAATCTCAAAACCCATTAGCCATCATCTGATGATGATATCACTTTATATTAGTTTTTAAAGATTTATCTTCTGGGGTCGACCAGTGTTTGTTTTTCAGAGCTGATACCGATACTGAAAATTAGTTGTTAATGAGACCCATTACTGATTTGGAACCAATATGCATTTACAGTAAAAATGAAAATCTTTCTGTCAATATTTAGAATTTGGAACTTAACAAACTGCGACACAGTACTTTGTTTAAATTCCTTTAGCAAATGTTTAATCAAAACTGCAACGCTCAAGATCACATACAGCAAGTTCCCTGCAACTTTTTTGTTATAAAGCCATAATCTGTCGGCCCCTACTGCAATCATATGCAGATATCTGTTTCTAGAAATGTTCTGAAATGACCACAGTATGGAGGAGAAAGTCTGAGCTTGAATTTGGCTCCACCAGATCAGTCAGAAATATTGGCGCTCACCTCCAGATGCGTTATTGTTGTCAGATGATAGCCAAAGAGATTTACCATAACCTGAAGTTCCTGTGCTTTTAACATGACGTTGGGTTAATATTTTTTCTTATGTCTCAACAGTGTGATTCACCACCATGAACAGGGATGTGATTAGGGATGCACAACAATATCGACACGTCAGGGATATGGACAGATATTGGCATTAAAATAAAATACCGGAATCAGTCAAAATGCTGATCTGTGATGATATCACAAACCTTTTTTTATTGATAAAGTATTGATAAAGCATGTACATAACATCAACCCTAAGTTGAACTTTTTTCTTATTTTGCACACTCAGATTTTACATTCACTGAAGAGCATTGTATTGTACGTCTCCATCTGCTGGACGATAAGAGTATGCAGAATATGATGTTGATGCCACTACAGAAGAGGCTTGATGATCACTAACATAAGTTGGGAAAAAAATTGAATATATTGATTTTAGTATCGGTTGGTGGCCAAATGGGCTGTTATATCAGCAGATATCTGCAAAAAAAAAACAAAAAACATTTCTTGTCATCCCTGGTTGTGATAGCTTTTAATTATTTTTTTAGCATTTTATTTAATTAAGATTAATTTCTGTTGCAGGCCTTAGTGTGCAGATTCCACATAAAATTGCATTTAATTCTGATTGTGGAATTAAAAGAATAGAACACACTGTGAGGCTTTCAGCAGAGAGATTTAACATGATGGTCGCAATGTTGTTTTAAAGGCTTTCATCCCTGACTTGAATGAACATACTGGTGAAAATTCAAGACTGAATTTTGCCAGCTGTTGGCATCTTTGATCTAAAAATTGTGAAACTGGCATTTGGAAATCGAACATCCACACTGAAGGTAGCCAAAACAGGAGAAGGGGACACAAATGTTGCAACTTTTTCATATAGTAGTTGATTTTGTCCACCCTGTACTATATGATTTTTGGCATGAAAACAATGGTTTATGTGTGTGTTACAGAGGTGCAGTGTCGGCAGGCATCCCTGGTCCAGCTGCAGGAGGAGGTGCAGCAGCAGCGAGCCCAGCTAGAGCAGATGGAGCTGGACAAAGACTCCCAGCTGAACAGCCTGAGGGAGGAGCTGCTCAGCCAGACACAGCAGCTGGATACCTGCCAGGCGCGGGTCAGTCACAGTTACCTACATACATACATGCTCTTTTCTGCTACTCTGGTATGTTGGGGATTTTAAGTCTTCTTTAAGAGTCAACTCCATTGCTTAGATCGAGCATACAAATGTAAGTATTTAAACTATTGTCAGTGTGGACATGCTACACAGTAGGCAGGTTTCCTTTAATCCTCAAATTGTGCAAATGGAAGTTACAAATATAAAATATGCCTAATGGGAACACGTCAATTTAGAAAAAACTCCCATTTATCACAAAAAAGTGTTTACGCTTGCATGAGTTGGTATTTCAGGTGATTTCAAAAAGCCATATTTCACAAAATTACGATGGAAATACTTTTTTGGCTTTTATAGGTTGCCAGTTTCTACCGACAACCATGTAGCCATAGTATCATGTGACCTACAGTATTGCAGTTTTTTCCAAATTAACATGTTTCCATGAGGTATATTTTACATTTGCAATTTCATTTTGCCCATGGAAGGGTTAATGGAAACCCGCCTAGTGATAGTCTCAAGATATTTTTAAGATGCCACATATTGCATTATTTGGCCTTTAATGGTTGTGACATCATGATCATTTTATTGTTCTGGAGCAGACTTACAATAACAGAGTCAAGCCCAGGCTATTCAATTTCATGGTGTTCTGATTCTAATTTTCTCATTAATTTAGGACCTATTTTCTGGTACAGCATCTCTACCAAGAGCCAGCTGTCACTAATGGATGAATTAATGGTCAGTGTGGTTTGATATATGTCGTCCAGATCTCGTACCTGGAGGTGGAGGTAGAAACCTTGACAGAGCAGCTTCACAGCCCTGAAGTGTGTGAGGAGGATCAGAATGGCAGTGTGACGGTGGATGATCTGGATCACATTCAGAGGGTCAACAGAGAGCTGGAGCAGCAGCTCAGCGACAAGAACAGGGTCAGATACCTTCATACTCCCATCAAATAAAGTGTCAGTATCAGCTGAGAGCAGATGCATCCTGCAGATACATATACAGCAGCAGAAACAACCATCACCAAACATGAAATGTACTGACATTGTTTTGCAGACCATAAAGCAGCTGCAGCAGAGACTGGCAGAACTGAAGAGGACTCTGCAGAAAGAACTGGTGAGACAAACACAAACACAAACACACACACACACACACAGATTTCGTTTGTTCTGAAATTATGTCTACAAACTGAATATTTCTTGATAAGGGAGCTACTTCATTCTGATCTTTAGAACAGGGCAAAACAAAACGAAGACATGTGATGCAGCTTAGAGATGGTCATTACATGTATGACTAAATCTTATCATATATATGATATTTTCAAAGTGAGCTCACTCTGCTCTCCCCAAATCAGTATTTTTTAGCAGTGGAGCTCCTCAAGTGGTGACTGAGTCAGTCGCAGTCAGTGCTGAATGTTGCAGTGATACAAATGGTGATGAGACTGCTTTGCTCAGGAAAGAGAATAAACTACATAGTGACTACAAATCATGAACCCAACTGATCAAAGTCAATTAATATTAGTAGATGCTTGTGATTTTCACCTTTAATCTGGAGGATGTCATCATTCTTTTCTGGTTTAAGGGAAAGTTCAGTCGAGAGTTACATAAACATATTTCCCCTCTTACATGTACTGCTATTTATCAGTCCAGATGGTTCTGGTGTGACCAAAATCGTCTGGACTGATAAATAGCAGTACAGGTATGAGGAAAAATATGTATTTTTGTGAACTGTCCCTTTATGATTAATGTCAAGCCAAAGTCAATTCAAGTCATTTTTATTTATAAAGCCCATTATTCCAAATCACAAGTCCAAATCACAACTCAGAGGGCTTCACAGCATACAACATCCCTCTGTCCTTAGCCCCTCACATCGTCTAAGAAAAAAACTCACAAAAAAAAACTTATAATGAGGAAAAAATGATAGAAACATCAGGAAGGGCGACTGAGGAGAGATCTGTCTTCCAGGACGGACAGACGTGCAAAAGATGTCGTTAAAAACAATAAAATTACAGCAGATGACAAAATTATATATAGGAAAGAGAAAGAGAGAAAAAGAGAAAGAGAGGGAGGAAGAGAGCAGGAGAGATGCACAGCAACAGTAATGGTAAAAATAACAAAATCTAACAATATTGATAGACAGAAATTAATAAAGGAAATTTATCATAGCATGTAATATTACATGCAAATATTACAGTTTATGTAGGTGGCAATAACAGTCATATGTGTATATTAATAGTGGAGGCATGAGTAATAATTATGGCAGTAGATGATGGCGTCGAGTAGAATCACGGCACAGGCGCAGCCACAGACAGGACCACAGCAACAGCTGCTAGCAATTCCAGTTCCAGCTTTACCGGCAGAAGTCATTTCAACATAAATACAATGTAAAAATTGCAAATGACTCACTGACGTTGAAAAGTTAATCTGACAGGTAGAAACTTGCAGCGATTAATTAATTGCGCTGCAGCAGCTCATCATTCTGTCATGACGAAAATGTAAATGAAGCAGTAAAAGTAAAAAGTCTGAACACTGAATGTCAGTGTAGTATTTCAGTTTTTCCTTTTAATACATTTCAGAAAATTCTAAAAAAAAAAAGTTGGTCTAAACAATGGATTTCAGGTCGAGGCTGCAAGATTAATGTGTAGAAATGAAGAGATCTGAATTCCTCCTGGATGCACTGCGTTGTTTTCTTTTTTATGCTCTGTAGAAGCTGAAGTCTGAGCCAGAAGCTGAAGGGAAGGAGAAGGTTCCAGAGAGCAGAGGAGAAAAACAGGAGAAGGTTTGTCCAGACCCCCCGCCAGCCTCCATGCCGAGCCCCCCGACCTCCACCACCACGGTGACCAACACCTCAGACCTCAACGACTCACGAGAAATCAACTTTGAGTATCTCAAACACGTCGTGCTCAAATTTATGTCATGTAGAGAGGCTGAGGTGAGTCTTTTCTGCTAATTTTAAGAATAATTTCAAACACAGAAGTGGGTTGAAATAAACAAATAAAGTGTGTGTTTGCAGCTGTTTAGTGACTGAATGGCTGCTCCTGGTTCTGTTAGTCTGACTGTGTGTGTCTCGCTCTGTCAGGCATTCCAGCTAATACGAGCTGTGTCTGTACTGCTTAACTTCACTCGTGAGGAAGAGGACATGTTAAAACAAACTCTGGAATACAAGGTTGGTATGAGTTTTCAAACAGATGGCTGCTCTAAGACATCCAGAATGCTTCAGGAGAAAACTGAAAAGCCACTGATACTTTTTACCTTGAATGTTTGTGTTAATATCCCTTTTTTTTTCTTAAACCAAGTTTCAGGTGTTATGTGATCAGGGAGGAGTTGGACATACTTCTGTCAATAAATGGATTCTGCCCTGGTGCTTGTACACTGGGACAAGGACAATAGTCCAGTCAAATGGCCAAATCGAGCTATGATCTCAGCTCCACCAAACTGTTCATGTAAACGTACCAAGTAAATGTTTCATACTTAAAAAGTGTTAAATTTAACTTTGAGAACCCTGGGGGTACCCTGAAACATTTGGGTGACCATTATGTTAAAGGTCACATGTCAGAAACCTCCTCATAAACAGGTGATATGCATTAAATTAAAACTGTCAAAATAGTTTGCTGAATCCATCTTGGAACCCTCACATGAGCAAAGCTCACACCCAGTATTCCCGCTGAGCCTTACAGAGTTTTTATATGTACTGAATCCACTAATCTAAAAAGAAAGTCCTTAGTTGGCATTAAAATGTCTTGAATAAATCTTTCAAAAGTCTTAAAAATATTTACAGATTGGAGGTGGGTTCTCTGTGGATCTGTCTGACTTTGCATAGGAAAAGCTCAAAAATAATCGGTAACTTAAATAATAATAATTCATCCATTTTCTTCTGCTTATCCGGGGTCGGGTCGCGGGGGCAGCAGCCTAAATGGTGTTCCCAGGCCAGCTGAGAGACATAGTCTCTCCAGTGTGTCCTGGGTCTCCTACCGGTAGGACGTGCCCTGAACACCTCATCAGGGAGGCGTCTGGGAGGCATCCTAGTTAGAAGGCCAAGCCACCTCATCTGGCTCTTATCAATGCAGAGCAGCAGCGGCTCTACTCTGAGCTCCTACTGGATGACAGAGCTTCTCACCCTATCTCTGAGGGAGAGCCCAGCCACCCTACAGAGGAAGCTCATTTCGCCCGCTTGTACCCGCTATCTTGTTCTTTTGGTCACTACCCAAAGCTCGTGACCACAGGTGAGGGTAGGAACGAAGATGGACAGGAAAATCGAGAGCTTTGCCTTTCGGCTCAGCTCCCTCTTCACCACGACAGATCGGTGCAGAGTCCACATTACTGCAGATGCTGCACCGATCCGCCTGTCGATCTCCCGCTCCATCCTTCCCTCACTTGTGAACAAGATCCCGAGGTACCATGGCCTTGGATCTCGAGGTGCTAATTCTCATCCCGGCCACTTCACACTCGGCTGTGAACCGATCCAGTGAGAGCTGGAGGTCACAGCCTGATGAAGCCAACAGGACCACATCATCTGCAAAAAGCAGCATCCCAATCCTGAGGTCACAAACTGGACCCCCTCAACACCCTGGCTGTGCCTAGAAATTCTGTCCATAAAAGTTAACAGAATCGGGGACAAAGGGCAGCCCTTGCAGAATCCAACCCTCACCTTAATGATAAAAATACGTTATCAAAGTCTTTGCATTAACGAGTCATGTTTCTGTAACAATAAATAGCTGAAAAATAAAATAAAATTCCCCATAACCTTTAATAATTGATGCTGGTAGATGTTTTTTACTTTAATATTGCCATTGCAAAATTGGTCTTAAAATTAATTAAAAGTGGCTGTTAAAAGGTCTCAAAAATCTTAAATCCCACTTGCCTCAAGCTATAGGAACCCTGCTCACACCATATTCTTTAGAATAGATATTAATTTGAGTTATTTTCATCGTAGCCTCACCCTCTGACCGACTGCCATGTTTGTATGTTGTAGATGTCCTGGTTTGGATCCAAGCCTTCTCCAAAGGGCGCCATCCGCCCATCCATCTCAGGCACCTCAGCTCACTGGAGCTGATGAGCAGCAGAAGGAGCTGAAGCGATGGAGAGAAAGGAACCAAAGGACCACCTCCGGGAGGAAGAGTCCTGCCGCTGTGGCTCCCACCACTGAGCAGGACTCTAGCTTTAAACTCTGAACAGCCTCCCACAGTTTTCTGGCTCTGTGTGGGAAGGACTGTTGTTTTCTGCTCTGTGGGGACCCAGAAGGGCTGCACAGAGTGCTCATAATCAGTTGCTGATTTTTAAATGACATTTCCCTGTCAGCAGGCAGATGGATGTTTGACCGTATGTCTGACACACATCATCACACTGGAGTTCCTCCCTGATGTCACACAGATCTGGTGGTTTCTATTCTGTGAAAACAGCAAAAAATGAGTCAGAAAATGAGACACAACAGAGGGAAATAACATGACTGTTATCTTATGAGCTGCATCATTTCTACCCAGAATCAAACCACACAAGTCCCATCTGTTTGAGTGGGAACAAAACCAATGTGACTTGATGGTCCTGTCTTCACTGGACAAATGGTGCAGCCTTTATTTCTGAAGGACCTTTTAGCCTGGTTAATTATCTGAAATCTCTCACAGAGGGGTGCATAATTGAAATGTATTGTTTAATTTGACAGGTAGAGGTACTAATGTTGATTTCTCTTCAGTATCAGAGAGGGTTTATTTAAAAGTAAATGGTTCACATTTGTGTCAAAGGATATAAATTTGTCTGCATGTAGAGTTTGAGGCCCTTTAACTGAATTTGTTCTAAAGTATGCCTTTCTCTCTACTGGAATAGCAGTGAATGTGTTGTCATTATCAGCAGAGATATTAATGTCAGCATTGAAAGGAGCATTACTGTGTTCTGACTGCCCAGAAATGCAGTTGGTGTAAGACTACTTAAAACTCAAAATTAAGCTAGGCCTGTATCTTTTATCAAAACATCCTTGCTCTCATTTCTCTTTAAAATGTCATTTTCATCACTTTTTTAATTCACTGTCACTGACATCACCATTACAAGATGGTCAGAGCTACAGCCTAGCTGGCTCTGACTTTTTAAGATCTGTAACAGTGTAGTATATACATAGTTAAAATATCTGTTAATAGTATGTCTACTTCACCAGCAAAATGACTATTTGTGTATCCATTACTTAGAGAAGACCAAAAAAAGGGGAAAAAACAAAGACTGCAAACTAGATTATGCTCCCATAAATATTTAAATCAATTATGACAGAAGTGACATTTCAATTGATGAAGAGCATGTAGCTCAAAACTTCACCTTGGTCGTAATCAAAAAAAATATGTATGGGAGCATCATCTAGTGTGTGGACTTTGTTTATTCTTTTTCTTCTCTTGCATTATCACTTGTTCAGCACCTGGTTTCTGTCACCTGGGTGTGTGTGCTTTTGCGAACTTTTTATATCCATTACTCACCCTGCATAATGTCGAATTTGTGAAAAAAACAACTAGTTTTTTCCTCATGCCTCCACAGTTAACAAATAATCCAAAAAGATGAACATTCTTCATGAGTTGACCACATTTAACAACAGCAAAACTATAACAAAACTTCCATTTTTACACTCTCACGCAACTTGTGCAGTATGTAATCCAAGTCTCATGCATGAGAGTGTTGGTACTGATGTGTTTTATCTCCTAACATTTTGTGTGATTGATGAGTTATGAACATATGACTGGATAAATGACACTTGGATTATACTGTGCGAGTTGTGTGAGAGGTAGTAAACTTAACATATAGTTAAATGATGATGACATAGTTTTGCTGTTGTTACACAAAGCCCCATTTTACTACAATTTGAAGACTGTTCACCTTTTTTGGATTCTCCATTCACAGTGAAGAATGTGAGAAAAACAAAGTTTTCTTCACAAATTTAAGGAAACGTGGTGAGTAAATGAGATACAAAACGGTCATTTTGAGAGTGATTTTTTTTTGCTATGATAGGGATCTCCTAAATTTGGTCAACAAAGAATTGCGACCAAGGAACATATTACACTGTAAAGATTATCTGCCAGTGCTGTCTGATGGATTAAGTTTTGTGTGTGATGACGGTCTGTCAGCATACAGAGAGTACCAGCATACACTGACAATGGCCCCACTGTAGTTCAACAGCTCATTTAAATGGATATAAGAACCTAACTGCTTGGCCATTGGACTGTTATTACTGTGACCCAAGCCTCCCAGCAGACCTTTCACTCAGATCCCACCTTCCCTCTATCATCTATAAGTCATCATCAACCATCTATAAGTTAACCCTTTGAAACCTGGAGCAACATCACTTTTCTTGTGCTGCTTTCAGACGCCTTTCACAAGTATTGAAACCTTTGCAAGCTGAGCAAATTAATATTGTTTCTTTCAAAGACATGGGAAAAATGCAATGAGTAATTTGATAAGAATTTGTTCATAGAATTTCTAGAAATGAGTAGATTTAGATTTTTTTTTTAAAGCTAGTGAAAAATATCTTGTTTTTTTTTTAAGATGGGGAAGAACTGTCAATTACACTCTTAAAATTATGCTACAAATTGTTTTTGGTCATTTCATTTTCTTTTTCTTTACTTGTTCTTTCTTTTCTAAAAACATTAATTCTCAGGTAATTTTCTTTCATGTTTCTTGTGCTTTTTTTTTTTTTTTTTACTAATTGTACTTTTTAATAATTTCTTGCTAATTTGTGGGTCATTTCTTCTTTCGTTGCCCATTGCCTTCTTCACATGTTTTAAACCAATGTGCTCAGCTTTCAAAGGGTTAAAACACTTGACCAGTAGAGCCTGTTGTGTGATCATATGTGCAAAGCTTGGAAGTGCTGCGCTGGAGGCTCAGAAGGAAAAAAAAGGTCTGTTTTCTCAATTGCTGCTACTGGAGGAACAAAAATGTCTGCAATGGCTGATGTAATGTGGTAGTCCTTTAACACCAATCTGAATGATTTAGCCCATAGTTTACCGTTTGAATAATATAATAATGTGATGAAAAAAAGTGAATGCTATGTAAATGATGACTGGAGGACATGCTCTACCTTTACCTGCCTTTGCTCATGTAAATCAAAGTACATTCCACATGTCTATTTATATATAGAAACCTGTACATACTGTATGCATTGAGAACTTTATAAATCAGTGGATGTAAGTGGTTTGATGTGACCAGTTTGCGGTATTTATCACCATCATCATCATTATCATTGAGCAGAACCTGTATGTGTTTCTGCCTTGGGTTGTCAGTCAGCCCCACTGCCCATAGCTCTCCTCCTCCTCAGTGTGATGTCACAACATGATGAGTATTTGGACATCAACCCAGGGAAACTGCATGTTTGCTGTTAAGCTGCATTGTTGAGTACCCAAAGTAGCCTGGTCAGTCAGTTTACAATTCTCCTCTTTTCTAAAGGCATTTGCATTCATTCATTCCACTAATATTCTGAAGAAGAAATCCACCAGGGTGCTGTCTGCATATCATCACAGAAAACTGTATTTAAGGTGCGATTGTTGCTTTTCTGGTATCTGAAGTTGTATCTGCTAAATGCATTCTGTGTATATAGGGATGCAGGGGTACATGTTTGAATGCAGAGCTGTCATCATGTTGCTAATGACAGGTAGCAGACTGATGTAGTCACCCACACTCTGCAGGGTTATACAAGTATATCTATCTCCATGAGAATCAAAGGAAATGATGAATGCACTTTTGATTGATTCTGCTGTGTTAAAGCCCTGACACATAACTGTACAATCACTACAGCTTTTCTGTCTTTTGCTTGTTATGATTTAACTTCTGCTGCCACTACAAAGGTTCCCTTTTCCCACATTTATTAAGAATAAATCCTAAATGACAAAAATCAGGCCTTCTGGCTCCAAATCTTTTGTATTTGGTTGTAAACATGTATGGATGAACAAAAAATGCCTTTAATAGGAAAAAAACTAGAAAAATACATTTGTCATTATTACATATTAATGTAATTATGATAATTGTAGTTATTATTGTATTAGAGAGAGAGAGAGAGAAACATTGGTTAAATTTTCCTTGGCCATGGAAACAGCACATTGCAGTTTAGGTGTTGTTGTTCCCTTTTTAAGGTATTGATTCATCAAAATAATATTTTCAAGCTAAAAATGCAAGCAAATAATCAAAAACAGGAAGCTTTATAACAGCTGTGTTTGGTTCTGCAAGGAAACTGGTGTTACATCACCATGGTGGCCTTTTTTCTTCCCGCCTGTCAGTAGCGCTGTCTGCATTCCGTCAAAGTGAACCTCCGGCCGACGAAGAAGAAATTCTCCGGAAGCTACTTTTTGTGAGCACGCGGTACGTCCGGCCTTTCCAACAGGGCAGCGAGAGAGAACATGGTGAGGAGCGCGACACTCGTCCATTAACTAAGATTTTAATACTTTTAACTCGACTAAAGCCCAATAAATGTGCGTTATATGGGCGCATAAGCTTCCCGTGTATGTGTTGATGCATGTATTGGTGAGCAGGCTGCTACCGGAGCGGAATAAAATGTTATTTTGTGGAGCGCTGCTACTGACTGACTGCGCTAAGCTACGCTGCTAGCCATACGCTAACAGAAACATGTCTGGCTAATGATAGCCTGCTAGCTGAAACGGTTGTAGGATGTTAACGGATAACGTTCAGACAGTGTGTCCTTGTTACAGATGGTCGCACAGAGTTTGGACAGACTATGTTTGGGCACACGGAACAATAATATAAAGGGCAAATGTTCATTTTAACGGTAATAAGGAGCTGCGTTAGCTGGGCTGACTCGTGTTGGTGAAAGGAGCTCTCTAAGACCAACATGGTGCTGTGAACTTACTAATGTCTGTTCTGTCGGTGTCCAGGCCAAGATCAAGGCAAGAGACCTGCGGGGCAAGAAGAAGGAGGAGCTGCTCAAGCAGCTGGACGACCTGAAGAATGAACTGTCCCAGCTCCGTGTGGCCAAGGTTACCGGAGGAGCCGCTTCCAAGCTCTCCAAGATGTACGTACTGTCTGAAAATGAACAACAGCACTCACACGTAGTGGACCGGGCTGGTCCAGACTTCACATGACTGCCCCGGGCTTTAAGGACGTGGCTTTAGGGTGCTGTCAGTGATGTCTGTATCTGTAGTTTGGCTGAGGAACTGTTGAAGTCAGGAGGATATTGTAAGGGTGTCATTGATTTTCTGCAAAGATATTTACTAGACTAGGGTTGCAACAGCATGAGATTTTCAGATATGAGAACACAGAAGTTAATTTTGGTTAAACAAACACTTTGTTACTGTATTTGAAAAATCTTTTTTTGTAATGGAAATATGTCTTAAATGTCTCTCTTTAAATTAACTAAAGGGTAGGGTTCTTCATCCAGTTGATCCCCCCCCAAAAAAAATTGTTAATAAGCAAATGTATCACAGTATAGCCGTCAACTTTCACATCACGGTATGATGTAGAATCGGTACATATCGCAACAACCCTATTTACTTTTCCTACACTTGTCAGGTTCAATAAATCTGTAGCTTTTAGCTTTTGATTCTCTGAACTCCAAACTGTCGCCTCAGATTGAGAAAGAAAATGTACAACTGGCAGTATTTTAAAATAGGCAGGTCCTTAGTCAGTGACACGTGTGTAGACCAACTACTCAGTGTAGACAATGTTGTTGTCATGGAGGCTTAATTAAATTGTAAGTGTGTAGCTGCATTTTCTGAAACAAATGTACTTTGAAACCAAAATCTGTTGTTGCCAAACAGCATCTTACATTCAGTGAATACACAGGCATGAAGAGTTCTCTCTTTGCTTCTCTGGTCGAAGATGATACTTGTGAGCTGATGTTTTGCTGATGCATTCACAACTGCTTACCAAAAGACTGAGACTTGAGATGACATGAGTGTTCTTTATGATCCGTGACTGTTTACATGAACTGAATTTCTTCTGATGAGGATATTACATTGATTAAGTTTTAAACTGGGGTTGCTACTTAAGCTTTAAATAATAGCAATCTTAATAATAACTTAAATTACATAGCATCTGTCATACAGGAAATGCAGAGCAAAGTGCTTTACAGTCAGGGCATTATAAGCACAGAGTTCGTCACACGAGAAGAGACTGAGTGAACTTCAAACAGGCCAAACAATGCACTTCAGTATAAAATGACATTTAAAAAAAGTTTTAAACAAAAATCTGGGGATTTAACATTTTCCAGCTGTTTTGAGATCGTATTAATCCAAATCTCAGAACACTATTTCTGCACTTTTTAGGCCTCTAATGTGAGCAGCAATCTGAGCCCATAATTTCCAACTGACACAGACTCACCAACATATATCGATTAACCGAAATAAGCGTCTGTCAGTTTACCCCCACAATTTCTTCCCAGACATTGTCTGTGCTGGGTGCAGCCCTCAGCTGCCCCAAAAGTGTTGCACTACCTATCACATTGAAGGAAGAAGACCCAGTCAGTGACTCATCAAAACAAAATATATGAAAATCCTGAACCTCACTGTTCAGCTGTAACGAGTTAAGTATGGAAGTATAGTATATCTCAGCCAAACCTTTCTAGGTCATGACAACAGCTAGAGATCAACCTTTTCCTGTCCTTTACTTTTGTCACGTTTAAGTAAAATATTTTTCAAGAAATACTTTGGATAAGTGTCAGTGTAATGCTTCAGAACTGAACATGTTACTACTTAAACATGCTACCGTTTTAATAAATCATTGTGGTTTCTGGTTAATATTCTCTGAAGTCTAGACTGTCACCACAGACTGAGCAAGAAAGCGATAAAAATGGCAGCGTTTTAAAATCCTCAAGTGGTTTGAGTCAGTGACGTGTGCAGACTAACCTCTGTGTCTAAGTTTTATAAATTATTGTTTTATGGTGACTTAATATAATTATTAGTGTAAAGCTATATTTTCTGTAACTACTTGACTTAAGCCAAAATGTGCTGTGCCATAACAGCCTCTAACTTTTGTGTTTTTTCATTGCAGCCGTGTTGTTCGCAAATCCATCGCCAGAGTCCTGACCGTAATCAACCAGACACAGAAGGAGAACCTGAGGAAGTTCTACAAGGTGAGAGCAAACAGCTGACTCACACTGTAGCAACACCGTGCGCACACACACACACACACACACACACACACACACACACACACACACACACACACACACACACACACACACACACACACACACCAAGGCACGCCTGTATGGAACTTCTGTCTTTGCTTCTCTGGTCGAAGATGATATTTGTGAGCTGATGTTTTGCTGATGCATTCACAACTGCTTACCAAAAGACTGAGACTTGAGATGACACGAGTGTTCCTCATAGTCTGACTGTTTACATGGACTGAGGTCATTCTTATTCATTGATTATTCTGAGTTGGCTGTTCTCTGGCATTGCTAATTTAGCTCTTGTACTGTTATCACACTGTAGCAAAACAGCCCAATTTATAAAATGAGACGGCTCCTTCAAACGATTCAACATCACATTTCCTACAACATCAAGGAACGTCCAGCTGTCATTTACCTACTTGTTCTATGGAACTGTTCACATGGATTTTTTGTTTATATTTTATTTTATTTTATTGAGGAGTATGGCAGTATTCTCTTGATTAACTACTTGTTAGAGCAATTGAAAAGAAAAAATGAAAAAATGGATCGAAATAAATCTCCCTAATCAACAGTATGAAGTTGAGGTTATTTACTCTTACAAAACATACAGCATATTTATCCCATTATCTTTTCATCTATGTATTTTCAACGTTCAACAAACCTCTCTAGATCTTGACAACAGTTGCAAATTAAAGCTTTTCCTGTCACTTTTGTCACATTCCATTTTGATAAAATATGTCTTTTCAGCTCAACTGAAAGTTGTCATCTCTTTCAGGGTAAGAAGTACAAGCCCTTGGATCTGAGACCCAAGAAGACCAGAGCTCTGCGCCGCCGGCTCAACAAGCACGAAGAGAGTCTGCGCACCAAGAAACAGCAGAGGAAAGACCTCCTCTACTCCATCCGCAAATTTGCAGTCAAAGCTTAGAGGCTTTTTCTATTGACAAAATAAAATCTGTGGAAAAGACAAGAAGTGTCTACTTGGTAGTTTTTTCCCACAAACATCACGCTTAAACTTTGGTCACTCTTGAACCGCTCATGCATTTCCACTGAGGCAAATATGATCAGTGACAGTGCATGAAGGAATATCCAGATCAATGGCCCTGCAGGTGCAGCAGCCCCCAATAATGGAGTTATTGAGGCGTCTTGGTTCTGGCATCTTCAATTCGTTTTTGTTCATTTGTGACTTAAACTCAGTGACTGAGGCTTTAAACTGTGAATGTGCCCAGATGTTTAATTTCATTAGCTCATCTTTCAACCATAAAAGGCCAAATCCACTGTTTGTCGCAGCATGCTTTGAAATAATCATGTAACTCTCATTAGATTTTTATTTTTTGTATGAAGTTGGGAGGATAATGATTAATCGGTGGTTCAAAAATCGGTTAATTCGATCAAACGTGATGTTGAATCCATCAATTGATAGGCTATGCAAAGCTGTCAGAGTACATGTGAAATGTTGCTGTGAGCAAAGTTTTTATGGTGTTTAAGAAATCATAATTGATCGATTGATAATTTTACCAAAAAACAGTTAAGGACAGTTATTATTTGCAACCCTGTAAAGTTACATGTATGTGCTCAGTAAGACCTCTGAAAATATAACATGTTTAATATCTTTGAAAAGCCAAATAGGTTCTATAATATCTGAATTTGTCTTCCATGTGTTTAACTCTAAAAACGACTTTTTTTCAGCATTTGACATATAATCTAACTTCACTGTACCAAAAAATGTGAAGCTTTGTGCTAGAATAATTATGTATATAACTCCCAGTGGCATTGAATAAGTATTGAAAGTTCTTGGATCTACCTTGCCGTAGCTAGAGGAGCCCTCTTTTTCATTAACCCTTTGAAACCTGGATTGCCATCAGTTTTCTTGTGCCGCTTGTTGATGTCTTTCACAAACGTTAAACCTTTGAGACCTGACCTTTGATTTCCTTAAAAAAATCAATGTCCTAAATGAAATGAAAATATTAAAAGAAAATTAGTTAAAAGGAGGAAAAAATGTCCAGAAAGTTATCTTTAAAATTATTAGAATTACATATATATCTTTTTAAAATGGATACTTTATATTCTTTTTTTTTTTTGGTACTTTTTACTTTTCTTTTTTGTGCTAATTTTCACTTTTTGCTACCTTTTTACTAATAACTTGTTAATATTTGGGTCATTTCTCATTATGTTTCTCATTGCCTTCTTTCCATGTGTCTTTTGAAAGAAATCAAGTCATTTTTCACAGGTATCAAACAGTGTAGTGACTCAAAAATGTGCTCTCCAAAACAGATGAGCAAAATGTTTGTCTGTATTTCTCCTGTTACAATGCTGCTGAATGAAATTGTGTTTGAGAGCAAAATGACATTTGTAAAACTCAGTTGCAGTGTGTGTGTGCGTGCTGCTTCCTGTGGACAGTGGACAGTCCTCAGCCTCTGTCCTGCCTGCTGTTATTGTTGCACACTTGTGTTTTGCTGCTTTTGACTCTGATCTGTGAGCTCTGTGGGCTGCAGGAATGCTCAGAGTGGCATCACCTTTATTCTAATTACTTTCATCACCAAGCTGTCAGCTGCTCTTTGGTTACCCAACAGCCCACAGCGTGTCTCTGTCCCGTGCACTGGTGCACACTGTCACCATGATCCTCCACACTGTCTTCATCACACTCTCACTGTGTTTGAACATGTTCTCCTCGTCTCTCTCCCCTCGTCCGGCCCCGGCCAGGAAGTCAGGCTGCTTCAAAGTCAACAACTGCAAATGCATCATGAAGGACGGCAGCGGGGTGATAAACCTGAGAGCCATGGGGGATGCAGAGGGCTTCCTGGGGCGTCTGAGGCCGCTGGCAGCAGAGAGCCCGGCAGAGAGCGCAGAGGTCCTGCTGTCCTTCAGCCCCTGCCTGCCCTTCTCTCAGCCAGACGACTTGACAGCAGCCCAGTGCACCAACGTCGCCGCATGCCTCATTGTCAGGTACAGCAGACACCTCACAGTGTGACCATGTACCTATACTAACCTTTAACCCTTTGATACCTGTGCAAATTGGCTTGATTTCTTTCAAGAACATGGGAGGAGAGCAAGTAGCAACTTAACAATTAATGGCTCAAAAAAATAGCAAGAAACTGGTACAAAATTTACAAAAAATGACCTGAAAACCCTCAA